>NW_015623466.1:21493-34980 GCF_001515625.1 Sinocyclocheilus rhinocerous | reverse complement strand
GTTTACATAATATATGTGTGTGTATTGTGTATATTTATTATGTATATATACATACACACCCATACATTTATATATTTAAGAAAATTATGTTACGTTTATATATTAAGTAAATTTATATATAATATAAATTATATGAATATAAATATTTACATGTAAATAAATTTGCATATTTTCAAAATATATACTGTATGTATGTATATTTATATATACATAATAAATATACAAAGTACACACATATATTATGTAAACAAAAACTTTTATTTTGGATACGATTAATCGCGATTAATTGTTTGACAGCACTTATTATATTATATAATTTATCAGCAATCAGTTTTGTATATCCTCTACCTTTAAGATAATTATTATAGTACATAGCTTCATGTTATAATTACAAGCTGTTAATAAAGCTGGCATTCTGCACTGCATTGGTTGTTGTGCTCAATATTGTCTCACAGAAGAATAAAGTTCAGTACGGACATGTTTGGAGAGCAGTTAGAGATGTCTCTTTCTGTTGCTGTCACCGTGCCAAAACTATGAAGGACACAGAAGGTGAATTATAGAGATACTGTATGTCAACCACGGCAGTGGAATCAATACAGTCTACAACAAAAAATGCAGCATTCGCAATGAAACACGATTTATTCATCCAGATAAAAGCAGCGAGTTTGTTTAACATTGGTTGCCTTTATTGTTACTAATAATTCCACGACGTTGAGCGCAGAAAATTTATTTATTTGAATCCACCTATATGTTTTATATTTGATATAATACGCTTCCTGTACAGCTGAAGCCTAATGAGCAGTCTCTTTGAAATACCTTCAGTGCAGAAAAAAATGCTTTGACATTTTTTGAAATGGACTCAAAGAGCACACATTTGTCTCCTAATGAAATGCTTGCAAGGTATTTCTGTATTTGAAAAGATCCAGAGCTTTCATGATGTGTTTTGAACCCCTCACAGCTGCATTTCAATGAGTTTGTTTTCCAGTAAGTGAAATGTCTGTCATTTCTTCTATCAGCATCCAAACAGCGTTTACTGAAAAGGTATAAACAACACATAATCAAAAACAAAAATTGACTCATGAAAAAAGTCTTATGTTTCATATTTTTCCGAGTCTTGATGGGATGTATTTTGCAGAAAGATGAGATCTGAAGGGTATAACGGGCACCGGGTGCTTATTTTTGGCGTAATGGACAAATGAGCCGTCTGCTCCCTGCTGATATAATTTTGTATCCATGCACATGAATTCAGATGGTCAGCGCTCCAGAAAAGTTGATAATTGTGCAGAAATTACAGGTCTTCATCCAGTAATCACTCAGCACTGATGGTGCCAGGCTATTTCTGTACACGTATTGACAGACACTGGAGTGAGAATGAGTTTTTCACCATCTGCTGACACTGCCTCATTTCACTCTGCTCTTCTTATAATCTAATTTAGACCAGTACAAACCATGCTCAGTGCCAGATATTTACTAACCTATTTATTGTAATGAAAATATAACCTAATTATCTGAAAGATCCATCAACATTTTTGTATTAACATTTCCCATATGCAAAGCCATTTTATACTTTTTAAAATCTGAAAATATATATTACAACAAAGTGTTATATTGATAAAGTACTGATAAATTTCAGTACTGTCAAGCTGTTTTATAATTGGAGAAGCTTTGAAATATGAGCTGCAAAAACTCATAAAGGCAGTCTGTGCAATGTTACTGAAATTAATAATGTACATTCAACCTCGATATTTACAGCTTTACTTTTAGAATCCTTTAAAGGTTATGATGGACTCCTGCACTCACATATTTCAGACAAATATTACAATTATGATTGAAAGCTTAAGTTTCACTGCTGCCGTAATATTAAAGTGGTACCAAAAGTTTATTTGAAAATTAATTACTGAAAATTCAAAACATTGAGTACAAATAACTGAAATTATTGTGAGCTGTATAGATAAGTAGTCAAGTAGATGGAAACAAATGTTGTTAAAATAGGCTAATGAAAGCATTCTCTATAGTGTACAAGTATGTAAAGAAATAGTTTTAAATTCCATAAAATTCATATTTTCAATTTAAAATCACTTTCATAAATGAAGTTTAGTACTTTTAATACATTTAAATATTTAGTTTTAATTTAATAAACTGTCACAACTTAATTTGTTTCTTTAATTCATACGTGCAAGATTCCTTGCTGAAACTTCACAACAAACACAGAAGAACCAAAGCATTCGATGAAACGCGCGCAGTGCGCATCCAAAAAGCTGTTGCGCACTGAGTCTAAAACCCTTTATTGTTCTATACTTGTGATGCAGTACGTACTACACCCGAGTGATTCTCATAAATCCCACCCACGACAACATTACACCAACTGGACCTGCAGTCTGGGAAGTTTTACGCGCAGATGGTGAGAACGCGGCACATTTTGCGCACATTTGTTTTTATTTATTTACACCGATTTACAATGTATTTACATGTTTATAGCGTCATCTGGAAATACATTAGAAGTAGGCTAATGTATATATTGGTAAGTTAATAGCTATATTTTGTATAGGCTAATGGACATTTCAGGTAACTGCAATTTTGCGCACATTTTGTTCCTTTAACAGATGTTAAAATGAACTAAATTCACCAAGGAATGAAGTGAAGCTTTTAAAAAATGGAATCAGGTGATCCACTTGGTGTGAGGAATCAGGTGAATATCTCGGCTGTTTTTACCAACATCTCACCAACAATAACAGGACCTGAAGAGCACGCGCCTCCATACGATATACTAATAACATCCATACTCGGCACAATTTTGACCATCATGTGTTTGGTAGGAGTAATTGGAAACGTTTACACCCTGATCATCATGAACACCTCCGTGCGCGTAACTGGATCGATGTATGTCTACATTGTGAACTTGGCTCTGGCGGACCTGCTGTACCTCTCCACCATCCCTTTCGTGGTTTGGACGTATTTTGCGAAGGACTGGTACTTTGGCGACATCGGATGCCGCGTTCTGTTCAGCCTGGATTTGGTCACCATGCACGCCAGCATCTTCATCCTGACCATCATGAGCACAGAGCGCTATCTGGCTGTGGTGAACCCGCTGGACACCTTCGGCCGGTCCCGGCGCTACAGGCGCGCGGTCACCTGCCTCGTGTGGCTCTTCTCCTTCATACTGGCTCTACCGACCATGATCATGATTGACCTCAAGAGAGACGTGCACAATGGAGTAGAGAAGCGCATGTGCCACCCGACCTGGCAGATGACCGCGTACAGAGTGTATCTGACCATCCTGTTCAACACCTGCATCTTGGCTCCTGGATTAATCATTGGATATCTCTACCTGAAATTAGCCCGGACCTACTGGTTATCGCAAACGGCTATATTCCCATCCAGAGAAATGAAGAAGTGTCCTAAACAAAAGGTGTTATATATGATCTTCAGTATAGTTCTGACTTATTGGGCGTGTTTCTTACCCTTCTGGTTGTGGCAGTTGCTCAGTATCTATTATTACGCGCACGGAGGGCTCTCGAGCAATACGGTGGTGTACATTAACTTCGTTGTTACTTGTTTGGCGTATAGTAACAGTTGTATCAACCCTTTTTTGTACACTTTATTAACGAGGAATTATCAGGAATATGTGAGGGACAGACAAAAAAACAGCACAGAGTTTAAGAAGAGGTACAGACTGTCGTCTCAAAGGTCTGTGTCTTCTGGAAGTCAACAGTTCTGTTAATACTTTGACTAGCACGCACCGTAATGGCATTCTTCTGGATGCTTACAGCAAACTTTGATATTGTTGCTTAAACATGGCTGTTTTGTGGAATTGATCATTAAATTTAACAAACTTATTTCCTCAGTGTTGTTTAGGAAAGATATACATTCCGAAACATACATTTTTATATTTTGGTTAGCCAGGAAAGCTGTCTTAACAGAAATATAATCATCTTTTGTTCTAGGTTTGCAAAATGTTCCCCTAAAAATAATTATTAGGGAAGGTCGTAGGTTATTTTTAGATGGTCTCAAAATAAGTTATTTTATAGTTCTAAAAATAAAACCTAAAAATAACCATTAGGGCACGTAATACTATTTAGGTTGTCACAAGAAAAAAAACGGCAACGTTCTGGGAAAATTATTTTATGGTTGTAAAAAAAATTTAGTCCAACAAGTCGCTGAATTTGTCCGCACACTGAAAAATCAGACCAAAAAAGATCTCTCAAAAATGTAGTTTTTATTTTCCATATGCAAAAGTGAAAAAAGTGACAAAGGTGCAAAGTGTTTTAAAAAACAGACCAGAGGGCAAACGTTTCAGCCCATGCTTTCTTCAGTGCTCATGGCATATGGTTGTAAAAAAATAAAACCCCCAAAATAACTAAATGAGAACATTGTCATAAACAAATATGAATGTTAATATTTTGCACTTTTTTGTTCATGTTGTGCATCTAGAGAGATGTTTTACATCGCTGACCAAATATGTGACCCTGGTGCACAAAACAAGTCATAAGTAGCACGGGTATATTTGTAGAAATAGCCAAAAATACATTGTATGGGTCAAAATTATCTATTTTTCTTTTATGCCAAAAATCATTAGGATATTAAGTAAAAATCATGTTCAATAAAGATATTTTGTAAATTTCCTATCATAAATATACCAAAACTGAATTTTTATTAGTAATATGCATTGCTAAGGACTTCATTTGGACAACTTTTTCTCAATATTTTGATTTTTTTGCGCCCTCAGATTCCAGATTTTCAAATAGTTGTATCTCAGCCAAATATTGTCCTATCCTAACAAACCATACATCAATGGAAAGCTTATTCATTCAGCGGTCAGTATAAATCGTGTATACATGTATAAAGATGTATAAATCTCAATTTCAAAGTTACAATGCTGACGTGGTTCTGAATCTAAGGACTATATTAAATACATGCAGGTTGTTTCATTGTTCGATTATTACGTGAAAAATGTGTGCAATCATAAATAAAGAGATGGATGTGCAATATCTGAGTAAATAATTTGTTTGGATTGATCTTTAATTTCTGTTTATTAAAAATCACACATGACCTTCAATATTTTTTGTATTATATTTATATGTGCTTTGTTATATATATAAGTTATATAACAATATGCTTATATATATAAAAATAATCCATGTGACATCAGTGGTTCATCCGCAATTATACGAAGCTACGAGAATACTTTTTGTGCGCAAAAGAAAAAACAACAACAACTTTATTCAACAAGTCGAGGAGATATCTTAATTTGTGTTCCGAAGATGAACGAAGGTCTTACGGGTTTGAAACTACATGAGGGTGAGTAATTAATGACAGAATTTTCATTTTTGGGTGAACTATCCCTTTAAATGTGTTGTACTCAAGTACTTTGTATTGCTTAAAACCTATTCAAAAAGCTATTGTCAGATGTGATTTTTCATTTGCATGCTATTCAGATAAGAGAAAGCAGATGTGCTTGAAATCATGTATGCAACCAAACCTGAAACAATGTCCCCATAGTGACAATGTCTCAATTTCCTTTGAAGCACTGATGCCTGGAATATTGTCAATGCATCACGTCCATACTTAGTGTTTTGTTTGAATAAACTGTCAAAAATAATGCAAAAAAGGCATTTGTTTTAGCTTGATTTTATTTTTAAAAAATATATTGTTTCCTCTTATGTTTATTCTTCTCCTTGTTTGTGAAAATAAACTTGGCGACATGGTCAAGAATTTCCATAGCAGTGAATAAGGTATTGTATTCATGGCCTGACTGCAGAGTTAACTTTGCTTAAGTGCTAGGCATTGAGCCATGAAATCACTTTCAGCAGCTAATACACATTCACAACACCACCAAACAAGTGCAGTGTCACTTCAGGCTGTTTTCCATAAACACGTCGGGACATTGTTAAGCATCCAGTAGTGTCTTGGACACTCACTGGACTTTACTAAGCTATTCTTCCAAATCATTTTTGAATGATCTAAATGGTCATGTGGTACTAAAGCCAAACAAGATATTGTTCACATGCACACGCTGTACTGGCTGTTCTATTTTATGTTGAAGAATTGAAACCATTTATTTGGCTACTGTTATCCTGGTCAATGCTTTTTGTACTTCTTCTTGACTCGCCTTCAGTTGTGCAATGGAGTAATAAATATCATGGCTACTGTTCAGGGAAGCTGCGCTTTCTTGTAAACAATTTATATGTCATACCAAGCAATATATTTCCCACAGAAATATACTTTTGGTTACATCTGGAGCTGAAGGAAAACAAGTAACTGACAGCAAAAGCCTCAAAGTTTTTTATGCATTGTATAAAATATGTTGATGAAAAGATGACCCTTTTATGAAAGAGAGACATATGTAAATTTAATTTTAAAAAATCCTACAATACTGATATTTCATGAAGAGGTCTTTTTTACATTTATTAGTTTTTATTTGTTTTAGTAATTTAAAAAGAATAAATACATGACAGATACAGGAAATTGTATATTCTGTTGGAGTTGTATTTAAAATGCATTTAATCATCTATTGATGGTGGGTTAATATTTTCTGGGGGGATTTCAAATGCGGTTTTGCAATATACTATCACTACAGTGAGCCAGACCTAAAAAGGTTCTCTGTTAACAAATGTTAACACTTTTTAATCAATGCACAACAGCAATATTCTGTAACAATTTGATTTATTGTGACTTAGCTCAGAAATCTCTTTTAAACGGCAAAACCTTGAGGTGTCCTCATTTTGTATTTTAAGTGAACATTCACAAACTCTTTTAAACAGTATATGATTATTAAAGATATTTTTACCTTTTGGACAGAAAAAAAACTCTAGTGCACTATAGAGGAAATCTACATTATTTCTTATTTTGATGAAAGACTGATTTAGGAGATCCCATCTGTTAGCTAATACATCTGTTGGCTAGCATTTTAGTGGCTTGGCAGGGGTATGATTTTAATGATTGACATTTGAATAGATTCTCCTGCTACGATGCTGGTAATGTCTGAACTTGACTGACGGGGTGAAACCAGCATTTATGAGAATTTTTATGAATAGCTGATATGTTTGTATAGTCATTTGCAGATGAAGCATTCATTCTGGAACGGAAAATGTTTTTTAATGAGGATACAACAGCTTTTAGCATATGGCACACGAGTTGAAGCCCGCAGGTGCTACATTCCTCGCTTTGAGTTAGAGAAGTAATGACTGTGGTTGCAGTTTACGTTGGTAAGATCCCATGTTTAGATTTCAAGTTCGGTCTTCCATTTGGCGCCAGTCATGGCCATCCGATGCATGCTTTTAAACTTACACCAAAAAATACACATTCTGAGACATGAACTGAAATGAATTGTGAACTTTATTAACATTAAATCGTCCTCCTCCCATTTTCACCTCAAAATTATGGGGAAGCTGTGCCTCCCCTGCCTCCCCCGACGAGCCGCCACTGCCACTGACCTACTTTGAAATGTCTTCATCATTTTAGTCATCACCTTTTGCGGGAGAGCCTGCTGCATCCTAAGGGAGTCTAAGCATAATTGCCCACTGTTCATCTCTCCCAGGGCCAGCATATTTTCCATGTTCATGAAATGGAGCTAAGGACGGTCACTTTGTTTGACTTGGATCTGTGCCATTCAGAATAAAGACTACTTTGTTGGAGAGGCTGATAGGTAATTTCTTTCTTAGTCTTTGGACACAGTTTATCGAAAATTTTCGGTCAGTATATTTAAGATATGAGACCAAGTGCATAAATGTGCCTCTTTAAAGTCACCATCAATTTAAAATAGACAATTCTTCTCCTTTTTTTTATTTTTATTTATATGTATATATTTTTTAGGATCTTATGCTGCAGGGATGGCATTTTTTGTAGGCAATAACCTGGAAACAAGTTAGCATTTTCCAGTTCCATGGTCCTTAAGTCCATGGGTTTTTGAATGGGTTTTTGGTTAAATGTCTGTGGTTAATACAAACTCAAGATATTTAAAAAAAAATTATTCTATGCTAAAATGTCAGTGATACCCCCTTGTGATTTTAAAGCTTTCACTCATATGAGATTGTCTTGAAAAAGGGGATTTATCTGTCTATTTGTCTTTCTGTCTGTCTGTTTAGAGACAAAGATAGTGATAAAGATTTGTCTGCAAATCACCATAAACATTATAGGGAAGACATGTCCCGCAATATAATATATCCCGCAGTAAAGTATAGCAAAATAAATAAATAAATAAATAAATACAGTACCGTACCGTACAGTAAAACGTTAAATGTGGTGTTTCTTGCCTGTCTTTAAAAAAAAAAAGAAGGACTGATAACTGTATTTCTATATTTTCACCAACCCTGTCTTGTGAATTTGGATACAGGTTTACATTACAAAGGCCTACATGCAACCATGTCAGAACAGAAAACTTGGAAAAGTGGGACATGGGACCATAGAAACAGTGTATGGAAAATAATGATGATTAAATATTACATCCATAGATAATGTAGTCCAAATGTTGCACAGTAATTGATGTCAATGGATCATAGGCTATTATCCTGAGAATCATTAGGCCTATCTAAACATGGAATATTGTCAGTCGCTTTCCGTAAAACAATGAATTAAGAATAATTTCAGTCAGTCTACAGTTACTTCAGCTAATAGTTATTTCATCGTAATGAAATGAATAGACAGTCATCTCAGACAAAATTTGTGAATTGCATTTTGAAATGGAAATACTTTGTTTAGTTGTAATGACTTTCAATGCACTAATTTTCTTAGGTTTATGTGTATCCAAACAATTGGGGGAAAAGTCTGGCGTGTTGAAAAACATGACAGTCGGTTGAGAGATTTGAATCTAAAGTTTTGAAAAATGACATCAAAGTGATTGTAAAACTGTAAGAAGGAAAACGGAGACACCTAGAGGACACCCAGAAACTAACAACGGAGAAGAACTACAACTCTCATGATCCTCCGCGGCTCCGCCTACAGCAAGACGCATGTGCGTCTGACGTCACACTCTGGCTTGTTTTGGCCGTTTGTTTCGAGATCCGGCGATCAAACGCTTTCGATGTGCTGGATATTGTGACTGAGAGGTACGTGCAGTTTATTAAGCAGTCTTCGTGTGTTGTAGTCTTATTAGAGTTCGTTTGTCATCGCCATTAAGTTAGGATGAAATACCCGGCTGAGAATGAAAATCTGTGTTGTTTAAGTGATATCAGCTGGCGCGGAGGGTTAACGCCAAACGGCTAGCTGAGACTGGCTAGGGACTTTAGCGAGTACATATTTGTTTGTTTCTTTTACCCTACTGTATGTTTTACTTCTCTGGCAATGTCCACATGTTATAAACGACAAAGGAAAGCGAATGATCATAACATCAACAGGCTTTCTCAGCACTACTATGCGAGATCAGCTAGTCTGTTCTGCCAATCTGCTGGAATTAACAGGCTGTGTTTCAAAACCTAGTGAGCAGACTATTTAGACAGCAAGTTTGGGTGTCATAGGCGCCTTGATTTGAATCATCATAGATAAACAAAACACGCTTAAGTCTCTGCAGTGCACACAGAGATACTAATTGACAACACTCATTTAAATATAAATGCACTCAATCCTCAAGGACATTAACTCTCTTAACTCTCTTTTTGTGTGTGTTGTATATGAACTCAAGCTGAATAATGGTCATGAATATAATGTTTTGAATCTGTCATACTTGTCTGCTTTAAAAATGTCAGTCATGTTTGGAATCTACATCATTTCGTGGGAAATGGGAAATGAAATCTTACGAGCACATGCACAGATGTATCCAATCTAAGTGCATCAAGAAACTATGACTGTATTTATGTCATAAACATGATGGATACACCATGTCATGCATGTGCGGTTATGCTTGTCTCATTTCAGGTTCCTGTGTGTGTGCATGGGTGTTTGTGTGAGAGAGAGACGGTGGACGACTCGGGGAGTCTGTGTGTCTTATCATGGCTGACGGGTCCAGTGATGATGATGTCATCCACCTGGCTAGTTTCAACACCCATCGCAGTCGAGGTACTAACACCAAGGCTTTATTTTGGCATTACTTTCATCTTTATGAGAAGTAATCATATTATTCTGGGTGTCATGACTCTTTTGTTGTGTTATTTTGTTAGCTAAAAGAGTTAGGACGAGGACGCCCTACATAACCATATCTTCATCGTCGGATTCTGATGATGAACCTGTCAGATTCGTACCAAATGTCCCTGTCGTGGTCAAGGACGATGAAGAAGAGGAGGACGTGAGCATCTTGGAGGTAACTGGAGCTGCGTTCCAATTCACAGGGTCCCTGTGTAGTATTCACTGCTCCCTATATGCTTAGCAATGCATATCTGTAGAATTCATGAATATGATAATATAGGCTACTAGTGGGGGGAGTCAGCAGGGACCTGGTGATATGTTTTTATAACCATACAGGGCTCCAGACGCATTCTTCCCACTGGTCGCTCTTTTGCTTTCGCTTTTGAATTTACAATCTTGTTGTCACGATTTACAAGAAAAGATAATCGTCTGTTTTGCTTACATCTATACCTTTCACTTTTTAAGACTACTGTGTTTCAAAACCTAGTGAGCAGACTATTTAGACAGCAAGTTTGGGTGTCATAGGCGCCTTGATTTGAATCATCATAGATAAACAAAACACACTTAAGTCTCTGCAGTGCACACAGAGATACTAATTGACAACACTCATTTAAATATAAATGCACTCAATCCTCAAGGACATTAACTCTCTTAACTCTCTTTTTGTGTGTGTTGTATATGAACTCAAGCTGAATAATGGTCATGAATATAATGTTTTGAATCTGTCATACTTGTCTGCTTTAAAAATGTCAGTCATGTTTGGAATCTACATCATTTCGTGGGAAATGGGAAATGAAATCTTACGAGCACATGCACAGATGTATCCAATCTAAGTGCATCAAGAAACTATGACTGTATTTATGTCATAAACATGATGGATACACCATGTCATGCATGTGCGGTTATGCTTGTCTCATTTCAGGTTCCTGTGTGTGTGCATGGGTGTTTGTGTGAGAGAGAGACGGTGGACGACTCGGGGAGTCTGTGTGTCTTATCATGGCTGACGGGTCCAGTGATGATGATGTCATCCACCTGGCTAGTTTCAACACCCATCGCAGTCGAGGTACTAACACCAAGGCTTTATTTTGGCATTACTTTCATCTTTATGAGAAGTAATCGTATTATTCTGGGTGTCATGACTCTTTTGTTGTGTTATTTTGTTAGCTAAAAGAGTTAGGACGAGGACGCCCTACATAACCATATCTTCATCGTCGGATTCTGATGATGAACCTGTCAGATTCGTACCAAATGTCCCTGTCGTGGTCAAGGACGATGAAGAAGAGGAGGACGTGAGCATCTTGGAGGTAACTGGAGCTGCGTTCCAATTCACAGGGTCCCTGTGTAGTATTCACTGCTCCCTATATGCTTAGCAATGCATATCTGTAGAATTCATGAATATGATAATATAGGCTACTAGTGGGGGGAGTCAGCAGGGACCTGGTGATATGTTTTTATAACCATACAGGGCTCCAGACGCATTCTTCCCACTGGTCGCTCTTTTGCTTTCGCTTTTGAATTTACAATCTTGTTGTCACGATTTACAAGAAAAGATAATCGTCTGTTTTGCTTACATCTATACCTTTCACTTTTTAAGACTAAAACAAAAGATGGATTCATTGTTATTCTTAAATAAAAAGCACAACAACAATAAAACGGTAAGATACAATGACAAACAAGCTTACAAAACGTTTATTAACAAAAATGAATAAGATGAGGCATCTTACCACATGCTGTATTATATACAGACTAATAAATCACAAAACGTTTAGCAAACACTGAGGAATCAAATAAAAAATAAATAAAAGTCTTTTAATTTATTCTAGCACAAGGGTGTAGTTTTGGTTTGAACATTGGAAACCAGAGTCCCGGGTCATGCTCACTCATAAGGTTTTTTTATTTGTTTGTTTGCTTATATATTTATTTTTGTGGACTGGTCTTTTGTGCTATCATCTATGCAAAGTTGGTGCAATAAAGTAACATCATACTTAACAATTACTTGTTTACATAGGATTAGGGATGAAACGATTCCTCGAGTAACTCGAATACAAAAAATCATCGAGGCAAATTTGTTTAGTCCATTTACTGTAACTACACATGGAACACTTGTGTTTCCCCACGGACCATTATTACTGACGCACAAACCGATAAATGCTGGACATATTTAAGACGTAAATCAATGGCTGCGTCCGAAAACTCTAAAATGCTGCCTTCGGAGGCAGCATGGCATCAAGGCACGTCTGAATCCAAATTCTGCTTCACTTCCTGTCTCCGGAGGTACCTTCTTCTGATCGAATTTTGAAGGCAGCATAGATGTATTTTTCGCTGCCTTTGATATCCCACAATCCTGTGCTTTCCATTCCGTGACGGTTGAGCTAAAAAATAAAGATGGCATCTGAAAGTTGCGTTTGGTGGTCAGTTTGTATGTAAATGTATATTTCTGACTAACTTTTTGCACTTTTGATGTTATTTCTAGCGAGAAATCAGTATTATAGTAATTAAATATTTGTTTAGTTATCACAAAAACTGTTACGCTGCCTCAGAAGCCTGTCCGAAATCAGTTTCATGAGGTGCCTTTGTGCAAAAACTCTGCCTGCAAAGTCATTGCCTCATACAGCAGCGAGGCATTATTATTTATATTTTTTATTGTTACCAAATTCTGTGTTTTAGCATGTCTAATTATTAGAATGCATAAAACAACTTCATTTATTAATTTTGTTTTTCTTAAAGTAGCCTTGTGATTTTTATTTTTTTTTATATTTTTTATTTACATTTTTCTGGTTATCAAATGAAGGCATAAAACATTAATTTAATTTATCATTTATCTTTTAATTATTGAAAATTAAGCAAACAAAGGGGATTTACTATTAAAATTAAAACATTGAAGAAATGTTTTGTGATTATTCCTTAAAAAATGTTTGTTTCATTTTAGTATTAGTAGTAGTAGTAGTAGTAGGCAATGTACATTCTACTGAAAAATAGTTATAAGCACAATGTCTTCAAATCAAACTGGTCTTTTGTGCTATCATCTATGCAAAGTTGGTGCAATAAAGTAACATCATACTTAACAATTACTTGTTTACATAGGATTAGGGATGAAACGATTCCTCGAGTAACTCGAATACAAAAAATCATCGAGGCAAATTTGTTTAGTCCATTTACTGTAACTACACATGGAACACTTGTGTTTCCCCACGGACCATTATTACTGACGCACAAACCGATAAATGCTGGACATATTTAAGACGTAAATCAATGGCTGCGTCCGAAAACTCTAAAATGCTGCCTTCGGAGGCAGCATGGCATCAAGGCACGTCTGAATCCAAATTCTGCTTCACTTCCTGTCTCCGGAGGTACCTTCTTCTGATCAAATTTTGAAGGCAGCATAGATGTATCCTTCGCTGCCTTTGATATCCCACAATCCTGTGCTTTCC
>NW_015623466.1:16400-21264 GCF_001515625.1 Sinocyclocheilus rhinocerous | reverse complement strand
ACAAATGGTGAATTAATAAAAAGAAATTAAGAACCACATGCCTGTATTTTAAACCTAATCTTTTTTTTTTTTTGTATAGGGTCCTTTTTTAAACAATAAGAGGGCCCTATAAAATGTTCTTAATTTTTCTGGTTATCAAATGAAGGCATAAAACATTAATTTTAATTATTATTTATCTTTTAATTATTGAAAATTAAGCAAACAAAGGGGATTTACTATTAAAATTAAAACATTGAAGAAATGTTTTGTGATTATTCCTTAAAAAATGTTTGTTTCATTTTAGTATTAGTAGTAGTAGTAGTAGTAGGCAATGTACATTCTACTGAAAAATAGTTATAAGCACAATGTCTTCAAATCAAACCGGACTTTTATTTTGACGGGTTGCCGTGAATACCTTTACAGTTCTGTGTATGTGATATGACGCTACTTTTACTCGACGGCGAGTTGTGCGCCTTCACACTAGTTTACGGTACGTCAAATACAGGTGCGCTGCGTGCTACATACTGCGCATCCATTGAGTACATGACATGATCCATTGAGCGCATCCAAATAGTACAGATCGCTTGACGGAGAGCGAAACTCTCAAGCGCTCAGTCAGCGTGTTTATCGAGTGAAAATCTGTGTTGAACGCCTCTCACACACATACTGGCGTGTAAAATCTAAGAATTTATTAGCCAATGGCTAATGTTAGACATTATTTAGTCGCTCAGAGTAAGATTTAGTCGCATATGCGAGTGATTTACTCACAATGTAGAGGGTTGTTGCATGATAGTTGTTCAAAAATGTGTATCTGCATGTGTATCTGCATACTGGCTTTGGTACTTTGCACAGTTGTTATTCCTATTTGTTTTGAGTTTTGTTTGAATTTGATTTGAATTTTGTGAGTCATCACATCTTTAAAAAACAACTGAAGAAGACACACCTCTTCTGCAAGAACTTCACCTCCCCACACCCATAAACCAATGCACTTAGACACACACACACCCTCTGCATTTCGCCTCTTCTCTAGCACACATTCTGATTTAAGTGTCCAATAAACCTGCCATTGTACATTGCAGATATTGTTGGCTATTTGACATATTGCTTTTTCTCCTCTTATTTTGAGAATGGTAATATGATATAGTAACCAGGAGCTCAGTATCGGGCCCGATACCGATACCAGTATCAGTATCGGAGCATCCCTACTCAGAATATTAAAGTGGTCATGAACTGCCTTTTTTATTGCTTTGTACTGTTCTCTGAGGACCACTTTTAATGTTATCAAGATTTGTACATCAAAAAACATAATTTCGGAGTAATAGTCTATTTTCTGTCCTGTTTTAACCCCCCAAACAGAACGCTCTGTTTGAACAGGTGTGGCAGATTGTAGACTTAGGCTGGCTGCACACTAGACTATTTTCAAATCTTAAACAATTTTAAAACCATGGAAGACAGTTCAACCGATTTTTATAATCCTCTGAACGCGCACACTAGATGATTCGACCAGACCATGAGACCACACACTTGTTGATCGTAAGAACGATTTCACAGTGTCACGTGATCTCACGGAGACTCGCGAGATCAAACGTGACTAGAGAAGAAAGACAAATAGAGGACAATCAACGTTGTCAGCTGGCTCTCCTGGCGCGCGTTCTGTTTCACAGTGAAAAACAAAGTATAAAAAAAGGAATATGGGTGATATTCTCTGCTTTCATGGCATGTTTGTGGCTGCCAAGTTTCAGCTATAGAAGCACGTAACATCCGGTAGGTGACGCTTGCTGGCTCTCATTGGCTATCGCGGGTATCACGTCAGAGGCAGCCCTATCATGTTTGATATTTACGATTTGAGTTCGGCGACACTCTGTCTCGATCGGGAGCAGATAAATAATCATAATGACACCACACAACAGAGGATTTTTTGGACAAAAAATCGTTTGCAACAAGCCGCGAATCGGGCCACACCCCCCGATCGTTCGGGGATGCAAATCGAGCTTAAAATCGACCTTAAAATCGTCTAGTGTGCGGCCAGCCTTGGAACAAAAGTAAATGCCTACTGCTATGATTGGCTAATAGTTGTGTATGTTTGACAGGCTACATCCTTCATAGCTGGACGCTGATGTGATTTAGATTATAAACACATAAATACTCAGTACATATCAAACGATCTGTACTAACAATCAAAGCAATAGTGATCACGTAATAAAAACAGTTACTCACACTTGTGTCGAATCCAATATAGTCGGCACATCATCGTCTTTTAGTTTAAATCTTTCTGAAAATCCCGCGTTTTGTTCTTTGTAAACAAATCCGCAGTAAAATGTAGTGAACAAAGGACCAAGTTCTTACTGACGCTAACTGGCACTTAATTAAAAAATAAAGTTAATCAAATAAAGTTTATCGTTTGGTTTCTGCGTAGACCTGCATTTGCCGCTCTTGTCATTTACCAACTCTATGCGCAAATCTGTGGGCGGGGCTAAACAGGCAGTCATGTAAAAGTAGGCATTGATCTTCTTCTGCAGAGGCAGTGCTTATCCACACTAGGGCTGCACAATTAATCGAATGTGATTGTCATGCGCATCTTGTCAGTAAAGTCGGTTCTGTGATTAAATCTCCAGCACGTGCTTTCAGATGGAGCAGCATTTACTACACTGAGCCGTAGTTCACTGACAAACTACGCAAAAACGCGTTCATAATCGCAGACGTTTTAATCGCGCGATTATGAAATCGAAGAAATCGTTCAGCGATTATGAAAGCTGTTTGCGTAGCTTGTCAGTGAACTACGGATCTGTGTAGTAAATGCTGCTCCATCTGAAAGCACATGAAAATACCACATTTAATAACATGTTTTTACTCCAAACTCACTTCATAACGTCAGCCGAGTGTTTGAAATAAATCCTTCTGTGAGATGATGTGGCTTCTTACACAGAATAAGACACGCAACATATTTTATAGTATTCTAAGCAGTGATCACTGTCGATTAGCATTGCATTATTATATACTTTATTATAATAAAAATTATAATAAGATGAACTCCGATAAACCATATATTGTTGTAGTCGTGTGTTTATTAGTCACGTTGAATTAATGAAAGCAGTTAAATCTTCTGTTTATTCAGCAACCGCTATAGGGATTTCCTGGGTTTCTTCTGCCAGGCGTATTTGAAGTTTCAGCGCGAAAGCACCCCCTGTCCTTCGGATGGAGATTTACTGCTGATCACAGAACCATGTTTCACTGAAAGATACACATGACAATCGTAGCTTCTGCCTAATCGCGATTTATCGCCTTTGCGATTTAATTTTGATTAATTGTGCTGCCCTAATCTACACTATTACATCATAGAGTAGAACTCTTGGCTTCAATATAAGCTGTTTTTAGACTAACAAGAAAGTTTTGAGTTCTGAAACTTACAGAATGTTTTTATTTTGATTTCTCAGTTCATGACCCCTTTAAGGTGATCACAATCCTGAAGCAAAGTCAGACCCATTGCCTTGAAGGGTTTTTATTTTTTGCAATATGGCTGGATGACCATACGTTATCCTAATTATTACATGGTTACTTACAAAATCAATAAATAAATTAACAAATGACAATTAGTTTACCTCATTTGTAAATCACTTTGGATAAAAGGGTCTGCTAATTTTTTATTATATTTTTGAAACTTACTTAATAAATGTCAATGAATGGCATGGACTTAAATAATATATAGTTGCCTAAAGAGAATCTTACATGGTATATTGTGAGCTTTTTTTGTACTGTTTCTTTTGTTGTACTACACAAAAGAATTGTTCAATGTGGGCACGCAAGCAGTTGCTGTGGTAACAAGCAATATGATGCCTGCTTGTCAGTGAAAATGTCCTGAAGATATCACTAAATACTATAGTAATGAAAAAAACAACAACAACAGTGCATATTATATTTTTCTACATGTTGTTTTAGATCATGCATAATCCCTCTCATTTCTGTGAAGGACCTAAGTTAAGGACACATTCGCAGTTCTATGATCTTTCCACACAGGCACTCTGGCACCTCGATACACGTCTTAAAGGGATAGTTCACCCAAAAATTAAAATTCAGCAGGGCTTAAAGTTCTCTGGCACCGTGCCGGATCTCCAGCGTGCGGCGTTTGGCTGCGGGAAAAAAAAGTCGTCCTACATTTAAAAACACTTGTTGATATCACGTTCGAGTTCATGAGTTCGCCTACCAATGTATGAGAGGAACACAGCTTTCACTCTCAACCAGACTAACATTACTAGCCAATCAGAAGTTTTTGCTCCTATAAACACGAGACGCGCATTAGCTAATGAATGGAAAAGAAGCCTGGCACACTGACGCATTGAAAAAGCTGCGCGGCGCAATGGTCAAAGATTTCCATCTAGCGTCATATTTACATAATATATATAAATATAGTCATATTAAAGCCTGTTTTTCCACTTAGTTCTATTTGTATTACTAAAAAATATCAGATTACTTGCTTGTCAAGCAAAATAATAATAATTTTGCAAAATAATGATGTTAAAACATTTCAAAATACAACTGCATTGTTTAAATTTTTGTGATTAAAAGACAAATATTTTGTCATTTGAACATTTCTTAAAGTATTAAAACATTGCCTCGTTCTAGTGAACCAAGTACAGTCATGGCCAAAAATATCGGCACCCTTGATCAAAGAAGGCTGTGAAAATTAATCTGCATTGTTAATCCTTTTGATCTTTTATTTAAAAAATTCACAAAAATCTAACCTTTCATTGGATAATAAGAATTTAAAATGGGGGGAAATATCATTATGAAATAAATGTTTTTCTCAAATACACGTTGGACACAATTATTGGCACCCCTAGAAATTCTTATGAGTAAAATATCTGTGAAGTATATTCCCATTCATATT
>NW_015623466.1:1257-13366 GCF_001515625.1 Sinocyclocheilus rhinocerous | reverse complement strand
AAAAAGTCCTTGAAAGTCCTGGAATCTTATTTTGCAGTATCTGTATAAACCCTGTTTAAGTTACCAGTTCTTGGACCATTTTAATGTTTTTGTTGTTGTTAATTGAACTGAACTGTAGTTTTCTGTAGTAAACTGTCTTTTTATATTTCCTATTATATATTAATTTCCTAGTATTTAATTTACCATTATTTCTTTTGAAAACAAAACAATTTCAGAAATTTCATGTTTTAGTTTGTAGATCATCTTGTACCCTGTCAAGGACAAAGCTAACCAGCAAAACTTGATGTGAAAATCATCCTAAATGTTACATGTGTTTGCACCATATTGTAGTGAGTAACCTTTCTTGGTATTGCTGTTTCAAATATCCCACCATAATCTGTAGTCTGAGCCTGTCAAGGGCTTATGGCAGATACGTTACTAATTAGTTTCAAGGAAAATCATTTTCTTTTTTTGTTTGCCAAATAACCCTGTGTATGTGTCCGCCCCCGCAACCCCCAAGCCCCGGAAAAAAGTTCAGGCTCAGGATTTTATTTTTGCTTTAACCCCTGATTCAGTCATTAATTACTCACCCTCATGTCATTCCAAACCTATAAGACCTCAGGACCACAAATTAAGATATTTTTGATGAAATTTGAGAGCTTTCTGACCCTGCAGACAGCAACGAAACTACCACGTTCAAGGCCCAGAAAGGTAGTAAGGACATCATTAAAATAGTCCATATGACATCAGTGGTTCAACCGTAATTGTATGAAGCTATGAGAATACTTTGAACAAAAATAACTACAATTTCTTCTCTTCCATGTCAGTCTTTGACACACGTTCACGAGAGTTTCAATTTAGCATCAAACTGCCTTGTGTTATTTTCTAGGCAACAGGGTTAAGTTAACTAAAGCTAAATTACTTGATTAAAAATATAAATTAAATACAAAATATAAAAAACTTTTAATTTCAACTAGTTGCCAAGTCAACATTTTTCATTTTAATTTAGTTAAATTTGTAAATATAAAATATGTAAATGTATTTATTAATAAAAAAATGTTTTTACCGTTACTAATAAAAACTAAATGATACTAAAATAACACTGGTGTAGTAGGTAACTGCGCATGTAACCATTTAATATCTCATGAAGTCTACTGTCTAATGATTTTTAATTGTTCCTTAAATGTCTAAATACTTTTTAGCAGCACTGTTTTTGTTTTGGCCATAAAAAAACTTTTTTTTTCCTCAAGAAAAATGACAACTACAGAGAAATTGAGTTGAGAGAAATTATAATTTGCTCAGTGCTTAAATTTCTGATTTCCAGAAAATGTATGTGTAATTACTGCACTAAAACGTGATGAGCAGTTCCTGTTCAAATATTAATCATACACTCTCTTTCCATCTGGCAGCCACAGCCCTCACCTCTTCGTGAGCTGATCCGACCTGCTGCTAAGTGGGGTGCGAGCACCTTCCCAAGCCAGGCATCTGGATCCAACAGACATCCTACCAGCGCACACGCTCATCATCCTTCTGTAGTCACTGCACATCCTACATTAGGAAACCAAGCCATAGGTGTCTTAACCACAGACCAGAATGCTGTACCCTCGACATCTAGAGAAAATGCCTTGCACAGACCTCCAATGCCTGTTAAGGACTCACTGCCCCTTCCCAAGGACCCTTCATTCAGTGCACACTCAGTGAATCAGGCCAATTCTGTTTTCTCAGCTCCACCCACCACTGAATCAGGTCAGTCAGACTTGGGCAACAAAATTGAAGTGGTCGTCTGGCCGAGAACTGAAAGGACCACAAAAAGGCCTCGGACGCCACAGGAGACTGTGCTAGTAGAGGTCAGACGAGACGAGCAGCCGGCGGCCCCTCTCTCTCCTGCACGTTTCCCTGCACCTGCTGACAATGAGAGACCTGGACCTTCAGCGCCCAGAGAGCCCGTCATACAGCAGACCCCTGACCGGACGACCCTTGATATGCTGGTGAAGAGGGTGGTGAGTCTTCTGATTAGCTCCTCGTGTTAAAGGGTTAGTTCACCCCAAAATTAAAATTCTGTCATTAATTACTCACCCTCATGTCGTTTCAAACCGGTAAGACCTTTGTTCATCTTCAGAACATGAATTAAGATATTTTTGATGAAATCCGAGCGCTCTCTGACCCTCCCATCGACATCAACGCAACTGTAATGTTCCCAGCTCCAGAAACGTAGTAAGGACATCGGTAAAATGGTCCATGTGATATCAGTGGCTCAACTTCACTTTTGCGAAGCTACGAAAATACTTTTCTTGTGCACAAAGAAAACTAAAATAACGACTTTTTTCAACGATTCTTCTCCCCCGAGTTACCGTCTTCCACCATTTTGGAGAGTATCACAACACACACGCACGCTTTCCCCTAAGCGCAAACAACGGTTTGGAGAGTATCACAACACACCCGCACGCTTTCCCCTAAGCGCAAACAACGGCAATTATGTTCATGCGTGCTCTTTCCCCCCGAACATAAACAGCGATGATTACATTGTGGGGTACTCTCCAAAATGGCAGAAGATGGTAACTCGGCGGAGAAGAATTGTTGAATAAATTGTTATTTTTGTTTTCTTTGTGCACAAAAAGTATTCTTGTAGCATTGCAAAATTGTAGTTGAACCCCTGATGTCACATGGACTGTTTTACCGATGCCCTTGCTACGTTTCTGGACCTGGGAACATTGCGTTTCTGTCTACAGAGGGTCAGAGAGCTCTCGGATTTCATCAAAAACATCTTAATTTGTGTTCCGAAGATGAACAAAGGTCTTATGGATTTGGAACAACAAGAGGCTGAGTAAATAATGACAGAATTTTCATTTTGGGGTGAACTACCCTTTAATGGATCCGAGTGTGCATATTGTATTTCAAAGGTGGGATGTATTTTGATTTGTTTCGACATTTTCAGATGGACCTTTTCCCCGATGTGCAGGACGCATATGTAGCAGAATTGATAGAGAGAGGTGAACTGAAAGATTTAAATGTGTAAGCACAAACCTTTTTCTGCTCATTTCTTGATCAGACGTATTTTGTTTACATGTGATTTATTTTTTTGTGAGACATTGTTTGTTTTTTTTATCACAGAATATGCAATCTATTGTTGGAAAACCCTGATTATCCGAAAAAAGCGAACTCCGTTTTGACACAAAGCAGTGTTCTCCTCGAGGCGAATGATTCTGAGACGCAGGTTTGCACAATATTTTCATCCGATCCGTAGTTTATATGTGGTGTTGTTACTATGAATGTATTAAACATAAACATCTAACTAATGTGGTATAATTTACTTACTTTTCTCTGTTACGCAGGAAAGTGAATTTTTTTTTGATTATTTCAAACTAAAGACTGTTGGCCCAGAGGTCGTCATTCAAGCTGCAGACATGCTGATGGGTGACTTCAGAATGTTGAGCTGTCAGGATATCAAATGGGCCCTGAATTGCCTCAAAGGACACTATGCAATCACCCGAAAGGTGAAAAATATTCTCTGTTTTCATTGTGTGTACTTTAAGGAAAATTGTGAGTGATCTAAACATTGATTTGATTTCAACTAGGGCTGTCACACTTGTTATAGAAATTTTGGCTGGCGTTTAATTGTTTAAGAAGTAACTGCGATTATGACGATTAATAGTCTCTTTTAGGGCTTTGATTTTGTGTGTGCTACATTTAAATGACTGTGATTAACTAAATCATCTGCAGTGCAAGATGAATACACTTAATATTGAAGTGATTTATTACATTTTGTAAATAACAGAAACATTCACAGTAAACTGGCTGTTTTTCAACTATTTAGTGTAAAGTTGCAGCCACGTTTACTGTTGCTCGGCAAAATTTTGGGAGCGAAAGGGGTGCAGTGAACGGTTTTGCCTGATAAACTTCAAGTGGCAGAGAAATTGTGTCAGGTTTAATTTTGGTGACACACAGGTGCGCAGTGCTGACCAATAGCGAGCCTCCCGGGCTTGACAGTGACCTCTGTGTGGGCGGAGGTTCGTAACTTGCCTGCAAACCAAAACTGATGGACGAGGTGCCTGTTCTCAGCGGGATTTGTATAACATTATACTTCAATGTTTGAAATCCATAAAAAAGAGACTTATTTAGACTTATTAATTTATTGTCATCGTAGCAGATGTAAGAAAAAGTTATGATGATAGAAGTTCTTGATGAAGATGCTTATTGCAGCATAGCAGTGACAAACTACATGTAGTACCTTGGGCTCAACAGAGTCAGAATGAACCCCGAACATCCTAAGCTCAAACCTTTTATACACTTACACTCTACTACCCTTAATGTAAAAGAAGTTCCTCCTGTCGTAACAGCTGTGCTCTGAGTGTTAATGAAGTTCTGATGCCTAATTGTCTGGGATGGTTCTCGGTGTCCCACACCCGCTCTCATTCTACAATTGGTCACCATTTGCTCAGTATGTGATCATCCCAAATGGTGCAGAAACAACATAACTGTTGACTTTCATCTTCTCTATAATAATTAAGCCGTTTTGGGAAATGGGCATGAACAAACATCTATTGTGGAGTGGAATCTGGGTCGGGGCATACTATAGTTTCTTACACAGGGTTACAACGAAATTCTCTATGACACAGTCCAGTTTGCAGCATATAAGCAGCTATTCTGTCTTTTTATTCTGTTCTGTTCTATTCCATTGTATTATTTAAAAAAAAAGAAAAACCCTAGCTACGTGTACTGTGCTAGACTAACTGAGACTTGTCATGGCACTTGTATACTGTTGTTCTCTCGTTGGTCTGATTGCTTCTATTGTTCTCATTTGTAAGTCGCTTTGGATAAAAGCATCTGCTAAATGATTAAATGTAAATGTAAATATAAAAACAGCAATTCCAACAAACATTAAAAGAACAAATCTTCAATGAAAAAAATGAAAACGACAGCAGGGTTCCACATACAACAACACGAGTAGACCTAATAAATAAAAAAACAATAGACTGCTGCTACTTGGAAAGTGCCAAGCTGCTGTGCGTGTACGCGTCGCCATAATGGAGGCCATTTGAAAGCAGTTGTTTAGGGTTGCTTGGTTTGCTAGTTGGCAGCATAGCTTTGGACATGTATTTCATTGTCATTACTTTAGTATCTTTCATATTGTGTTCCATTCAAATTCATGCATCACCTAATTTCATCGTAACATATAGGCCTGGCCTACAGAAAAGAACATTTATGTTTAATCTATCTAATATTGTGTTGGTCACACTATACAATGATTTATAGCTTGTCTTTGTTGAATAATACAGAACATAAAGAGCTTTTAAAAAATAATTGCATATTCAATCGCAATATTGGTAAAAAAAATCGCAATTAGATTATTTTCCAAAATCGTTCAGCCCTAATTCAGTCTGACTTTTTCACCTGAAAAATTTCACAGAGCAACTGCAAATGTCACTCTCCAGATATTGGCATCAGCTATTGACAGTCCCATATTGTATGACCACTAGTCATTTGTATGGCGTTAATCTTTCTGGTAACCTTTCAAGGCCTTATTCGAAGCCCTCAAGAAGTGGCAAGAGAACTCTACTGACCCCTCAGGGAAGAAGAAGAGAAGGAGAGAGCCAAATGAGCGTGCGTTCATAGACTTCAAGTTTGAGCAGGGTGAGTACATATGCCTTTTGTTTTTTGTATGCTTTTTACATTTACATTACATTTAGTCATTTAGCAGACGCTTTTATCCAAAGCGACTTACAAATGAGGACAATAGAAGCAATCAAAACCAACAAAAGAGCAATAATATGATTCTTTCTTTGAACGCAAAATAAAACCAGGTAAACAGTGAAATGCTCATTGCGTCTCGTTCATCTCAGGTTCTTTAAAACTGGAGAGAAAGATGTACTTTCTGGAGAAGAATCGTAGATGGAGCCGCGGTAACGAGACTACAATGGAGCCGTCGCTCGTGAAAGAGCTGCAGTTCTACGAGCAGAAAGCCAAGGAAATGGCTGAGGTACTTTACACGGCTCACTTCTTCCATTTATTTCTAATGGTTCCTCCTGAAATAACCCAAAGAAATAGGCTTGTGGTGAAATGAGCTGACGGGGTGTTAATTGTTGAAATAATTAGGAGGGTTTTTCTCCCACTTTCAGCATGAAGATTTCCTGTTGGCTTTGCAAGTGAATGAGGAGCAGTATCAAAAGGTGGGTGTGAAGAGCCAGTTTATGTACTTTAAATGCTCTTGTAAAGAACATGTCAATCCACATCATAAGTGTGTGTATAAGTATAAGAGTGTGAAAGTTATTTTGTCCCTTTCCACAGTTGTAAATTATTGTGTAAAACAGACAGTTCCAGCTCTAAAATCAGAATAGAGGGACCTCGCTCAGCCTTGTAATGTGTTGTAGATTATAATACTGAACTTTGTGTTGAAAGCATGTGACATTTTTGACCTGTGCTCTCAGGACGGCCAGTTGATTGAGTGTGGCTGCTGCTGTGGGGAGTTTGCCTTTGAGGAGATGACCCAGTGTACAGATGGCCATTTGTTCTGCAAGGAGTGTCTGGTGAAATACGCCCAGGAGGCAGTGTTCGGCTCGGGACGGGTAAGTCATCTGTTCAGACTGTTCAGTCTCTGAGATTACCTTTATGACTTTTGAACTGTATTACTTGAAACTGTGTGTGCGGTCATGACCATTATTATGTTTATCTAAATTATGTTTTCAGGCATTGTGCACAGTGTTCATGTTTTGTTCTCATGTTTTAAAAATTCCTGTGTGTTTTGGTTTCATTTTGCCCTGTGCTTTTTAGGTGCTTCCCAATTTGTCTCCCATCTGAGTTTCATTTCCATTCTTATAATCATAAACAAAAGATATACTGTTTATATTCACCTTGATTATTGCACAAAAAATGGGATACGACAAGTTCTCAGAAAAGCTCTGGCATCATTGGTTTGCAGGTGTTTCATATTTTATGTCTAATGGAGTGAAATTCATACAGCGTGTTTAGACACATCCACTACCACTCAAAAGTGTGTGGTCGGTAAGTGTTTTTGAAAGAAATGCTCACCAAGATTGCATTTATTGGATCATAAATACAGTAAAAACGGGAAAAAAGTTTTACTGTAAAAACTATTTCATTTGAACATTTTCTATTGTAATGTTATTTAAAATGTAGTTTATTCCTGTGATAGCAAAGCTAAATATTCAGCATCATTCCTCCAGTCTTCAGTGCCACATGATCCTTCAGAAATCATTCTAATATGATGATTTGCTGCTCAAGAAACATTATTTATTATAATCAGTGTTGAAAACACTTAATATTTTGGGGGAAACCGTGATACTTTTTTTTTCCAGATTCTTTGATGAATAGAAAAGAACAGAATTGATTTAAAATATATTTTTTTTGTAGCATTCTGAATGTCTTTACTGTCACTTTTGATCAACTTAATGCATCATTTAAAAAAAGGCATCTTACTGACCCCAAACCTTTTAGCAGTAGTGTAGGTTCTCAATGCAAGCACTCGTTGAATTTTACAGTTACAGTGTACTTTGGTATTAACAAGGGTTCTTTGTGTTTGTTTGCAGTCGGAGTTGAGTTGTATGGATGGGAGCTGCACCTGTTCCTTCCCTACCAGTGAGCTGGAGAAGGTTTTACCTGAAAACATTCTGTGCAAATATTACGAGAGACAGGCAGAGGAGGCCGTAGCAGCCACCTGTGCTGATGAACTGGTCAGGTTAGTTAAACGTGTTGATAGACAGCTATATTACTTTTCTTTATCTGTGGAACAAAGTAAGAGATATTTTGACGAATGTCCAAACTGCTCATTTCCATACAAGGAAAGTTAATTATAGCTGGAACTGTCAAGCTCCAAAAAGGCAAAAAAGTAATCCACATCAAGTAGTCCATATAGTGCTTTATATTTCAACTTTTCGAAAGCCATGCGATAGAGAAACAGAATTCAAAAAATTTAAAATTATACAAACTTGAGATTAAAATGATTCATCATTATAAATCCTAACAACACTATTTTTCCTCACTTTCTTTTCAAGGTGTCCATTTTGTAACTTCCCAGCACTGTTGGATAAAGACATTTCTCTGTTCAGTTGCCCAAACCCACGCTGCAGAAAGGTTAGTCCGTTTGCCTGGATACACTAGTGTGTATGTGTAATTCAATCGTTGCAGTGATCTCTTTATGAAAGTACTATCATGTTCTGGATCAGTTGTCTCTTCCTCTGTCCACCTCTGTATCTCTGAGCCCCACAGTGGTCACTTGGTGGCGCCATAGGCCCGTGGAAAAGGTCAGCAGAGTATGTGGTTTGCAGTCTGAGGCCCCATAATGAACCATGCTAGAGTATGTGAAACTAATGGTATTTTTTCATTGGCAGGGTTTGCTTTGCTGGTATCAGTCAGGTCAGGGCAAGAACAGAGACAGCAATTCATCTTGTCTTGCTATAAATATTCAGCACTCCGAACCCTAAACAGAGCTTAACCAGGGTCAGGGAAGTTCAGCAGAACTAGATGAATCAGTATTCCGGGATATCACTGCCTCATGATGTTTTGGAAATGATAACAGGGAAAATGAGGCTTATACCTTTGGGATATGAATCACAAATCACAACCTGTTGTGCTCTTGAGAAGCAAGGTTTCGGAAAACAGACTGAATTGTATCAAGTGTTTGTTGCAAGTGGCTGCTGAAAGGAGATACTAGCGTAACTATATTTTTCAGTAGTGTCATAGTAGCTTAGCTGTTTTTAAAATGATAAACTTTTCCAGTAATAACCTTCTTTTTACAACAACTGAAAAATTATTCACTGGTCTGTGTTTAGTAAATAGTGTGTAATAGTAAATTAATATGCTAAATGTTGCTGTTTATCACTAAATTTTTGGGTGTGTTCTAGTTTTTCTAGTTGTATTTATTAAAGCAATAAGCCCCAAGAAGCCGTGGTTACAGTGAATTTATAACAGCTAAGGGGCGTTGTTAGGCACGACCCGAAGAGGAGTGCCTAAAACCCCCTTAGCTGTTATAAATTCACTGTAAACCACGGCTTCACTGGGCTTATTGCTTTTATAAAACGGTTATTCCATATACGTAGTAAGGTTTCACAGAATAAAACAGATAAAATAAACGTGTAATGATATTAATAAAAACAGTATTCTTCCACCAAACAATGTAGTTCCTCAGAAACCGTTGTGGCTGCAACAAAGTGGTTGCCGAGCAACACACAGAAGTAAACAAAGGTGTATGTTTGTAGTGTAATTTACAACAGCTTCGAACACGGCTCAGCCAATCAGAATCAAGGACCGGAACTATCCGTTTAATAAATTCAAGTTTCATGGAACATAAAAAGTGTCAACCCTGAGAATGGTCAGCATTGTTCCAGGGTTTCCTTTGTCATGGAAAATCTGGAAATATTAGGGATTTTTTTAGTGTTCTGGAAAAGTCACTAAACTTACTAAAATCTTAAGTCATGGTAAAGTCATGTAAAATGGTCCCCAGCTCCCTTGTTAAGAACCACTGCTAAAGCGTGAGGCAAAACTTTCCCATTTGGGTAAATATAACAACGTGATGCTTTAAAACTAGCAAAGAAATAATACTTGTGCATTAAATTTTACAAAAGTAGCAGTAAAGATATTAATAATATTACAAAAGATTTAGGAAGCTAAAAAAAACTAAATGCTGTTCTTTTGAACTTTTTAATCAAAATATGTCAAAAAAAAATTGTATCATGGTTTCCACAAAAATATTAAGTAGTTTTCAGCCTTGATAATAATAATAATAAATGTGTTTTGAGCAGCAAATCAGCATATTAGAATGATTTCTGAAGGAACGTGTGATACTGAAGACTGGAGTAATGATGCTGAACATAAAAAAATAAGCTTTGCCATCACAGGAAAAATAGCATTTAGTTGATATAAGATGATTATTAGAAGTCATGAAAAAATATTGGTCAAAAGTGTATATTTGAGACAGGGGGTGTCCCCTTAGGTAGGTTTAATATTGTCACCTACTTTTTGTTAGTAGCTTGTAGTATATCCAAGGGTAGTTTGTAACTTGACAAGTTTCATGGTAGCTTCTCCAACACTGGTTACAAGTATATTTGATGTTTTGTCTCGAGTCTTATCAGTGTTGGGCTGTGAGGAATGTATCAGGCCGTGCCAGGACACAAAGAGCTGTCAGTCCGTCTGTGTGTTAGTGGATTTCAGCTGGCAGGCGGAACATGTCAAGGACTCTGAACTCACAGCTACTTTCTCAACAGGCCTGAGAGGAATGTTAGAGGCGCCTGCAGTTTGTCAGGGCTATCTTTCCATTCATCTTTCAACCTCCATTTCTCTCTCTCCATCTCCGTTTGTCCCTCCATCACTTTTAAAGTAATAAGCGCATGTGGGAGGGCTGTGATCGCGAGTGCCTTTCAAACATCATGAAGCTGAGGGTGTACGTACACATATATTGTAATTTAATGTAAAGTATGTTTTGAGTTCCTGTCATTTTGAAGCAGACCATTTCCCACATCACTTTGAGTCTTATAGTGTCAGGAGAAAAGGTTTCTTGTGAATTTGCTAGATATTCGCTATTTGAGTATTTAGTATGTCTTTTTGTTTAGTGGTTAGGAGTTGACCTGAAGGCCCCTCACTGTCCAACACAATACTCAAAGGCCCCCATAATGGCTTAAATATTTCTGCTGTAATTATGAGATTGCTGCTTGTTTTCAGACTTTATTAACAGAAACTGAGTGTTGATAAATTTAATTATAAACTAGTGCTGTCAAACGATTAATCGCATCCAAAAAATAAAAGTTTTTGTTTACATAATATAATATAAATATAAATATAGACATGTAAATGCATGTAAATATTTTCAAAATATATACTGTATGTGTGTATTTATATATACATAATAAAAATACATAGAATGCATGCATATTTTATACAAACAAAAAACTTTTATTCTGTATGCGATTAATCACGATTAATCATTTGACAGAACAAATATTTATTTAAAAAGCTAAATAATATTTATATGATCCACCATATGTTTACTCATACATTGATATACAGCTCACAATATGTATTTAGCATATGTTGAAATGCAGCAGGCTCTGAAATTGGCTGATATCTCTGGTGAACTCTTCAAACTAAACTTTGTTCTTTCAAAGTCTGGTGCTGTGAAGGACTGAGACTGAGACTCAGTAGACTGTGAGACTGAGACTGCAAACATGTGCAGACTGACCGCTGCACTCATAAAGTATTTATGCATTTGTTACATGCAGTATGTTTGCAGTTGATTTTCCTATAGGCATATAAAGGCATACTGTAAATTCTCACAATTCATACAATACAAGTCAAAAGTTTGGGGTCAGCCAAATTTTTTGATAACACTTTAGATAACCAGTTGCTTGTTAGCATGCATATTACTAGCATATTGACTGTTTATTCGTACTTATAAAGCACATGTTAATGTAAGACAATATTTTAGATTGCTCAACCTTATCAAATACCTAAACATAAATACTACAACAACTAACAGTGACTATGTGTTCTCTAATCTAATTTGTTACCATTAAAAAAAAATAAAAAAAATAATAATAATACAAATTAAAAAAATGTTTTTGAAAGAAGTCTCCTCTGCTCACCAAGGCTGTGCTTATTTGATCACAAACACTGTAAAAAAAAAAAAAAAGAAATACTATTTTAAAATAAGTGTTCCCTTTCATGGGAACTTCGAACTGCGTCCTCTAGGGGTCGCTATGGGGAACGCCTCGTCGTGACCTGTGTCTGAAGCATACATTGAAAATACACCAACAACACGTTGGCCGGCAACAGACATGACGTCACTGCCGGTGCAACTATTGTATAAATAGGCGCCGGGAGAACACATCATCCTCTTCTTCGTCTTCACTGACTGTTTTGACACACACGATCTATGCGTTATTTGTTTGGGCGAAGAGCACGCACGCGATGTCTCCGAGGGGAAAATCGGCGTGCACTGCGAGCGTTTTTCCAATGAAAAAGATCCACTCTCGTTTGTCTCTCTTTTCGAGGAAAGACGGGCAGCCATCTGCTTCCCGCGATTCAGGACCAGCCGCTGCTGAGGCACGGAAGGGAATGAGCTCGTGGGGATCGCAGGTGGATCTGGCCGATGAGTTTGAAGAGGGGTTTCCCTCTTGCGATC
>NW_015623466.1:291-1061 GCF_001515625.1 Sinocyclocheilus rhinocerous | reverse complement strand
TTTGTTTGGGCAAAGAGCACGCATGCGATGTCTCCGAGGGGGCAATCGGCGTGCACTGCGAGCGTTTTTTCCAAGGGAAAAGCTCCTCTCTCGTTTGTCTCTCTTTTCGAGGAAAGAGGGGCAGCCATCTGCTTCCCGCGATTCAGGACCCGCCGCTGCTGAGGCACGGAAGGGAATGAGCTCGTGGGGATCGCAGGTGGATCTGGCCGATGAGTTTGAAGAGGGGTTTTCCCTTTCGCGATCGTCGGCTGTGTACGAGAGTGAGCCGCTGGAGGATGATGTTGTTTCATTAACATTGTCTGATCCAGGGGCCAGTGCTCTGCTGGGTTCGGCCCAGCAAAAGCAGGAAATGTCTGAGGAGGGCAAAGAAGCTGAGGCTGAGCCTTCCCAATCCTCGTGCCCTGCGTATGATAAGCTTTTGAAAGTTATGGATCGCGCCACGGCGAGGCTTTACTTGCCGTGAAGCGGGCGAAGAAAGTGACGTTGCAAGGTAATCTCGATAAACATTATTTTTTCTGGCCATAACCCTCCAGCTCAGTTGAGCCTTCCTTTCTTCCTGTTTTCCATACAGAGATTGAGAAGGAATGGAAGAGGCCGTTTTTTCCTCACGCATTCATCGATTCCAGCATACGAGTTATGCCAACATCGAGGCGATGCGCGAAAGCGGTTATGAGAAGATGCCCCTATAGAGAGACGCTGGCCAGCTATCTCTCTATGGGTGAGACGTCCTATTTTAAGACTCCCTCCTTGACATCTCGCTCGAATGTCAG
>NW_015623466.1:0-281 GCF_001515625.1 Sinocyclocheilus rhinocerous | reverse complement strand
TTTCACTTAAAAAAAACTGTAATTATAATTGCATTTTGTAGGGATTTGATTAACAGGACTGTGATATGCCACTGAATCAACTCATCATGAGGCTCTGGATTAATCTAATCAAGAGATGCCACAGAGATATTTTGTATGAGGACTGAAAATACCGCGTGATGCCTCGTGATCCAATGAATAGAAACCAGTGTAGACACAGGAAGTAAATTAACGAGTGCCCTCAGGCCTGTGAGAATGGGACCGCTGCATGACTAGCACATGACATTTGACCACCTGCTTCC
>NW_015623465.1:784-2731 GCF_001515625.1 Sinocyclocheilus rhinocerous | reverse complement strand
AGCAAAGGAAAACAAGTCTCCTCTTGGCTTATATCGAAATCATCCGACTTTCCTCTTTACTTTTGTACTTATTATATATGTGGTCAATGAGGTTCGAAGCCAAACATAAGATGTTCAAAGATTTCTTTTTTTTTTATTTCAAAAACATAAATTATGCTAACCATTAACCATTAGCTAAAAAAGCATTAGATGGGCCATTGCTTACCATTGGGAAACCTTCACCCTCAAACATAATGAGTTTGGGCCAATTAAATCATTTTCCATAGGGGATGAGAATGTGGTCAGCAATCAAATGCTTGAAATGTTCCTATCAAAAGATGTTTTCTCAACCAGTTGGGTTAAAGTTGATGGTGTAGAATATAGAGCTGGACTTGTGGTGTGCACTGCAATAGAAAATGAAATGCCAGTCTTCTGTCAAATAAGTGATGTACTTTTGGTTGACAATCACATTTATCTGTTGGCAAACAAACTATTCACAGATAAGTTTGATGAGCATCTTCATGCATTCAGAGTACTACGAAGTGAGGAAAGGTGTATTATAAAAATGTCAGAGATTAAATTTTATAAGCCATTTGATATTCAAAGTTCATACAGTGTTGCAGATGAAAGTTTGTATATCATACCTTCGTTTGTAATGTTTTAATTCGACTTCAAATTGCACTACAAGTGAGAATTAAAAATAAAGTTAATGGAAATTATTTTGTGTGCTGTAGTTTATTTAACATTATTTTGTAGATCTTTTGAGACTGTACAGATTTAAACTAATTCTAACCACCTAAAACATGCAACTGTGAACGGTGTTGTTTTTCTGTATCCATTTTAGTGTTATTTTAAAACTTTTTTTAGAGTCAAATTAGGAACTCTGGCATAGTGTTAAATATTTAACTATTTTGAAAGTGTTAATGTAACTCCGGAGAGTGTGGAGCTATATAAACTCTGAAAGTGTTGAAATCAACTCGGTGAGAGTTAATTTAACACTGGACTTTTTGCTGTGTATGTTAAGGGGCGTAACATTTCCGTCACACGCTTGAGGTATTCAGCCAATCACAACGCACTGGATAGCTGACCAATCAGAGCACACCTCGCTTTTCAGACCGATGAGCTTTGTAAAAATCGACGCGTTTCAGAAAGGCGGGGCATAGAGGAGCAACAATAATGTACAGTATGTGGAAAATAATGTGTTTTTTGAACCTTAAACCGCATAAACACATTGCATTACACCAAATACACAAAATAATGTTCTTTTTAGCAACGTCATATGATCCCTTTAAGGTCAAAATGTGTACAGGTTGGCAGGTCTGTATCTAACATCTGCTTTTTTAATAAAAAATAAATAAATCTCGAAACCAGGTAACCCTAAGCCTGGCTAATAGAATAAGTACTTGATTTTAAGTGTTTTACGTAAGGTCATGTTTGCGTTTTTGGGAAAAAAGGAAAACTTTTTTTCTTCACATTGTCAAATTCCAAATATACTGCCAATTATAGAATGACCCATATACTTTTATAATTCTACTGTACAGTCAATAGTCTCATGTATTGTCTGTGGTTATATGTTTGTTTTCTAACACCAGTCAGGAGCAGTGCTACTAATTTCATTGCAGAAAAATACAATGACAATAAAGGCTTTCAGTTCAATTAAATTAAATTAAATTCAATGGCTTTGAGAAATGTAAAACAGAAAGCCCCAGAAGCAAATATTTTCCTAATGCAAACACAATTATAGCAGACAATAAAAGTTGTTGATAAAACATAAAAAGTAAAGATAATGTATTAATAAAAAGTTAACATTTGATCAATAATTACAGAAAGTAAAAGTGAAAACTAATGAGATGGATCTCTCTTTTCTACTGACAAGAAGGGATGGGTATCATTAAGGTTTTAACGGTATTACTATTCTCACGATACTGCTCATAAGTCTGGGATTCTTTTTTTTTCTACAGAAAAAAA
>NW_015623465.1:0-211 GCF_001515625.1 Sinocyclocheilus rhinocerous | reverse complement strand
CAGCATCAGATCTGAAAGTGCTGGATCTGAAGATGATCTACTTACTGTGAATGTTTTTTGTATGACTGTGTAGAGAAGATGATTGATTGAAACACTTCCCACATGCAGTGCAGTGATACGGTTTCTCTCCAGTGTGGATCCTCTCGTGTGTTTTTAGATGTCCTGAATGATTGAATCTCTTGTCACAGTGTGAACACTTGTACGGTTTCTC
>NW_015623464.1:0-5327 GCF_001515625.1 Sinocyclocheilus rhinocerous | reverse complement strand
TGTATATAATATATGTGTATGTATATAATATATGTGTATGTATATAAATATAATATATGTGTATGTATATAATATATGTGTATGTATATAATGTATGTATATGTGTATGTATATAATATATGTGTATGTATATAATATATGTGTATGTATATAATGTATGTATATGTGTATGTATATAATATATGTGTATGTATATAATATATGTGTATGTATATAATGTATGTATATGTGTATGTATATAATATATGTGTATGTATATAATATATGTGTATGTATATAATGTATGTATATGTGTATGTATATAATATATGTGTATGTATATAATATATGTGTATGTATATAATGTATGTATATGTGTATGTATATAATATATGTGTATGTATATAATATATGTGTATGTATATAATGTATGTATATGTGTATGTATATAATATATGTGTATGTATATAATATATGTGTATGTATATAATGTATGTATATGTGTATGTATATAATATATGTGTATGTATATAATATATGTGTATGTATATAATGTATGTATATGTGTATGTATATAATATATGTGTATGTATATAATATATGTGTATGTATATAATGTATGTATATGTGTATGTATATAATATATGTGTATGTATATAATATATGTGTATGTATATAATGTATGTATATGTGTATGTATATAATATATGTGTATGTATATAATATATGTGTATGTATATAATGTATGTATATGTGTATGTATATAATATATGTGTATGTATATAATATATGTGTATGTATATAATGTATGTATATGTGTATGTATATAATATATGTGTATGTATATAATATATGTGTATGTATATAATGTATGTATATGTGTATGTATATAATATATGTGTATGTATATAATATATGTGTATGTATATAATGTATGTATATGTGTATGTATATAATATATGTGTATGTATATAATATATGTGTATGTATATAATGTATGTATATGTGTATGTATATAATATATGTGTATGTATATAATATATGTGTATGTATATAATGTATGTATATGTGTATGTATATAATATATGTGTATGTATATAATATATGTGTATGTATATAATGTATGTATATGTGTATGTATATAATATATGTGTATGTATATAATATATGTGTATGTATATAATGTATGTATATGTGTATGTATATAATATATGTGTATGTATATAATATATGTGTATGTATATAATGTATGTATATGTGTATGTATATAATATATGTGTATGTATATAATATATGTGTATGTATATAATGTATGTATATGTGTATGTATATAATATATGTGTATGTATATAATATATGTGTATGTATATAATGTATGTATATGTGTATGTATATAATATATGTGTATGTATATAATATATGTGTATGTATATAATGTATGTATATGTGTATGTATATAATATATGTGTATGTATATAATATATGTGTATGTATATAATGTATGTATATGTGTATGTATATAATATATGTGTATGTATATAATATATGTGTATGTATATAATGTATGTATATGTGTATGTATATAATATATGTGTATGTATATAATATATGTGTATGTATATAATGTATGTATATGTGTATGTATATAATATATGTGTATGTATATAATATATGTGTATGTATATAATGTATGTATATGTGTATGTATATAATATATGTGTATGTATATAATATATGTGTATGTATATAATGTATGTATATGTGTATGTATATAATATATGTGTATGTATATAATATATGTGTATGTATATAATGTATGTATATGTGTATGTATATAATATATGTGTATGTATATAATATATGTGTATGTATATAATGTATGTATATGTGTATGTATATAATATATGTGTATGTATATAATATATGTGTATGTATATAATGTATGTATATGTGTATGTATATAATATATGTGTATGTATATAATATATGTGTATGTATATAATGTATGTATATGTGTATGTATATAATATATGTGTATGTATATAATATATGTGTATGTATATAATGTATGTATATGTGTATGTATATAATATATGTGTATGTATATAATATATGTGTATGTATATAATGTATGTATATGTGTATGTATATAATATATGTGTATGTATATAATATATGTGTATGTATATAATGTATGTATATGTGTATGTATATAATATATGTGTATGTATATAATATATGTGTATGTATATAATGTATGTATATGTGTATGTATATAATATATGTGTATGTATATAATATATGTGTATGTATATAATGTATGTATATGTGTATGTATATAATATATGTGTATGTATATAATATATGTGTATGTATATAATGTATGTATATGTGTATGTATATAATATATGTGTATGTATATAATATATGTGTATGTATATAATGTATGTATATGTGTATGTATATAATATATGTGTATGTATATAATATATGTGTATGTATATAATGTATGTATATGTGTATGTATATAATATATGTGTATGTATATAATATATGTGTATGTATATAATGTATGTATATGTGTATGTATATAATATATGTGTATGTATATAATATATGTGTATGTATATAATGTATGTATATGTGTATGTATATAATATATGTGTATGTATATAATATATGTGTATGTATATAATGTATGTATATGTGTATGTATATAATATATGTGTATGTATATAATATATGTGTATGTATATAATGTATGTATATGTGTATGTATATAATATATGTGTATGTATATAATATATGTGTATGTATATAATGTATGTATATGTGTATGTATATAATATATGTGTATGTATATAATATATGTGTATGTATATAATGTATGTATATGTGTATGTATATAATATATGTGTATGTATATAATATATGTGTATGTATATAATGTATGTATATGTGTATGTATATAATATATGTGTATGTATATAATATATGTGTATGTATATAATGTATGTATATGTGTATGTATATAATATATGTGTATGTATATAATATATGTGTATGTATATAATGTATGTATATGTGTATGTATATAATATATGTGTATGTATATAATATATGTGTATGTATATAATGTATGTATATGTGTATGTATATAATATATGTGTATGTATATAATATATGTGTATGTATATAATGTATGTATATGTGTATGTATATAATATATGTGTATGTATATAATATATGTGTATGTATATAATGTATGTATATGTGTATGTATATAATATATGTGTATGTATATAATATATGTGTATGTATATAATGTATGTATATGTGTATGTATATAATATATGTGTATGTATATAATATATGTGTATGTATATAATGTATGTATATGTGTATGTATATAATATATGTGTATGTATATAATATATGTGTATGTATATAATGTATGTATATGTGTATGTATATAATATATGTGTATGTATATAATATATGTGTATGTATATAATGTATGTATATGTGTATGTATATAATATATGTGTATGTATATAATATATGTGTATGTATATAATGTATGTATATGTGTATGTATATAATATATGTGTATGTATATAATATATGTGTATGTATATAATGTATGTATATGTGTATGTATATAATATATGTGTATGTATATAATATATGTGTATGTATATAATGTATGTATATGTGTATGTATATAATATATGTGTATGTATATAATATATGTGTATGTATATAATGTATGTATATGTGTATGTATATAATATATGTGTATGTATATAATATATGTGTATGTATATAATGTATGTATATGTGTATGTATATAATATATGTGTATGTATATAATATATGTGTATGTATATAATGTATGTATATGTGTATGTATATAATATATGTGTATGTATATAATATATGTGTATGTATATAATGTATGTATATGTGTATGTATATAATATATGTGTATGTATATAATATATGTGTATGTATATAATGTATGTATATGTGTATGTATATAATATATGTGTATGTATATAATATATGTGTATGTATATAATGTATGTATATGTGTATGTATATAATATATGTGTATGTATATAATATATGTGTATGTATATAATGTATGTATATGTGTATGTATATAATATATGTGTATGTATATAATATATGTGTATGTATATAATGTATGTATATGTGTATGTATATAATATATGTGTATGTATATAATATATGTGTATGTATATAATGTATGTATATGTGTATGTATATAATATATGTGTATGTATATAATATATGTGTATGTATATAATGTATGTATATGTGTATGTATATAATATATGTGTATGTATATAATATATGTGTATGTATATAATGTATGTATATGTGTATGTATATAATATATGTGTATGTATATAATATATGTGTATGTATATAATGTATGTATATGTGTATGTATATAATATATGTGTATGTATATAATATATGTGTATGTATATAATGTATGTATATGTGTATGTATATAATATATGTGTATGTATATAATATATGTGTATGTATATAATGTATGTATATGTGTATGTATATAATATATGTGTATGTATATAATATATGTGTATGTATATAATGTATGTATATGTGTATGTATATAATATATGTGTATGTATATAATATATGTGTATGTATATAATGTATGTATATGTGTATGTATATAATATATGTGTATGTATATAATATATGTGTATGTATATAATGTATGTATATGTGTATGTATATAATATATGTGTATGTATATAATATATGTGTATGTATATAATGTATGTATATGTGTATGTATATAATATATGTGTATGTATATAATATATGTGTATGTATATAATGTATGTATATGTGTATGTATATAATATATGTGTATGTATATAATATATGTGTATGTATATAATGTATGTATATGTGTATGTATATAATATATGTGTATGTATATAATATATGTGTATGTATATAATGTATGTATATGTGTATGTATATAATATATGTGTATGTATATAATATATGTGTATGTATATAATGTATGTATATGTGTATGTATATAATATATGTGTATGTATATAATATATGTGTATGTATATGTGTATGTATATAATATATGTGTATGTATATAATATGTGTATGTATATGTATATAATATATGTGTATATGTGTATGTATATATGTGTATATGTGTATGTATATATGTATATAATATATGTATGTGTATGTATAATATGTGTATGTATATATGTATGTGTATATATATGTATGTATGTGTGCTCATGGTTAAGAATAAG
>NW_015623463.1:629110-630454 GCF_001515625.1 Sinocyclocheilus rhinocerous | reverse complement strand
GAAAAAAATGATCTTTGTATGGAAGTCTATGGGAGCACTCGGGGCAATTCTCAGTCTGACAGAAATCGCCCAAAAAGGGGCTGTACTACACAAAACGTTTATGAAATTAAATTAGAAATGTTGAATCCCTAAGGATAGCAAGTTACTAATACCTACTGATGTTATTACAATCATAACAGCAATTATAATTAGCTTAATCCGTACCACCCTAATTACTTACAAATGCAATTAAAAATTTCAGAGCCCTATTGATAGTTAATGATTAAAAATTATAATGTTGTTGTCATTAGATTATAAGAGCAATTATAACTAGATAAAAAATTTCGTCAAGACAAACTTTAAGTTGGCTTGAGAAAAGCCGGACCAGAAAGTTTGAAAAAAAATTAATCAGTAGATATTGTTGCTATGTGAAAGCAGGAACTGAAATTAATTTATGAAATGAAATGAAAATTCCAAATCTGTAATTAATTATGAAATGAAATTAAAATTACAAATCCATAATTACTTAAATTCGTAATGTCTACTGATGTCATTAATATTATAAGAGCAGTTATAGCTGAATTAATCACAACGTAGCATTAAGGTAATGAGGATGAGAACCATAATTAGTTGCTAATAAAACAACAGCGTTTAAACTGGTATAGTAAACAGGCTGAAGGGGAAAGGACAAACCTTTAAACGACCGTGATTAAAACTAACTGTGAAATTATTAAGTTTGCACCTGTCAACGTTCTTTTCAGTGGGAGGAGAGGAGCAGAAAGATAAGATGGATAAGTGTAAAAGTGGCCAGGACGCATCCTGGGAAAATGGCACGTATGGTCACCCTACTTCAATGCAAACTCATTAGCTTTAGTTAGCTTAGCTTAGGCTAGGCTTTGTTTACAAATAGCTCAAAAATGAAATTAATACAATAACTGTTATTGAGATCTCGCGGGTCTCAGCACTTATTTATACACACGTGGATTTAACCACAATCTCCCATAAAAATAACGTTTGGACACTCTGAGCGCCGCGTTTTCAAGTTCACTAGTTTTAGTGGATCCCACGAGGGCTTTGTGTCCATTTTTAAGCAGGCTGATTTTGGTCCGCCCCACGACACGATCTTCCAATCGACTTGTTGCAAGGCGGAGAGTGCATACATTAACCTGATGCTTCAATTTATCATGTGGGGAAATATCTCTGCGAAGATTTTGTTAATACTTCTATAAAGTGTCGTACAACACACACTGTTCAAAATAACAGCTTTTCACTCATTTCAATGTTGTGGGAATAAAACAAGCTTTCGTTCAACATCAAATAACAGGTATTTTGCATACACATTAATAATCTTATCTACTAAAAGGA
>NW_015623463.1:618725-629046 GCF_001515625.1 Sinocyclocheilus rhinocerous | reverse complement strand
GGTAGTTTGCATACACATTAATAATCTTATCTACTAAAAGGAAAAGTTATAAGGCAAAGATTAAAATAGCATAGGTTTCAATAACACATCAAACAGAAAGCATAGAAAGGCACAAAACATATTATTTGTGAATATAGTTGCCCTTTTATACTTTTAAATTATTTAAAATGATTGTCTTTCAAAATCGTCATGCAAGGTTCTGTTTCTTTTGTTGTAAGAAAAGAACGCGGGTCAGTTGGGTTTCAGAAAGGGCAGGAAGCAGATGTTCAATGGGTCATGTGATAGTCACGTATAGATCCCGTGTTTGCAGGCCTGAGGGTGTGATTAAATTACTTGTCCTTTTCCTGTTGGATATGATAGTTCCATTCATTGGTGATCACAAGACATCACAAGGTATCTATAGGTTATAGTCCTGATACAAAAGATCTCTGTGTTATCTCCTGATTGGATTAGTTTTTCATCACTCCTCGGAGTAGATGATGACAAGACTGACAGGAAGTCGACCCAGAATATTGGAGTCATGTGATGGGTGTGATTAGTTTAGACCTCATGATAGTTAATTCTATGGCATATCAGTGTCTGTTCGTGATAGGAATCCTACAATGATGACTGTTGGTTTAAGGACAAAAATTGTAATACATGTGGAAAAAATGGCCATATCAGTCGCGTTTGCAGGAAAAGTAACAATGACAGAAAAACAATGAGTGGAAACAGAGCAAAAGCTGCATGGCCAACGAAAGAAACTAAGCAGAAAGGCTATGTTAAGAAAGGAAGTGTACACCACCTTGATGCTGATGCCGCATCCAGTGATGATGAAACATACTCTGATTTAGCCCTGTATAAACTGTCACAGCCAGGAGAAAAGTTCAGTATCATTGTGAAACCAGAAGTTGAAGGAATGCCACTTGAAATGGAACTGACACGGGTGCAGCAGTGTCTTTGATTTCAACAGAGACTTATGACAGAATACTGAAACACCTGCCCTTATGCTCAACTGACATTGTTCTTTGAACATATACAGGACAAGCATTGCACCCTGAAGGTGTAATTGATGTTCATGTAAAAATGGGCAAACAGACAGCTGTTCTTCCATTGTATGTCGTGCATGGGGATTATCCACCACTCTATGGCAGAGAATGGCTGCGTCAGATTAAACTGAACTGGAAAGAAATAAAAACACTCAAATTGAAGAGGCTAGAAGCTGTTCTACAGAAACATGCCGCTGTTTTCTCTAAACAATTGGGGGAAATGAAGAGCATTAAAGCTAAAATAACATTGAAACCTGAACACAAACCCAAGTTTTGTCAGCCCAGAGTAGTTCCATATGCTCTGCGTCCAAAAGTTGAAGCAGAGCTGAACCGTCTCACTGAAATGGGAGTATTGTTACCGGTACACTACAGCGAATGGGCTACCCCAATAGTCCCGGTAGTAAATAAAAACGGAGCAGTGCGCATCTGTGGTGACTTTAAGGTGACGATAAACCCCGTCCTTCACATTGAGCACTATTGTGAAAATGTGTCAGTCATGTCAACAAATACAGAAAATGCCATCCCTCACACCCCTCCACCCATGGGAGTGGCCAAGCAAACCATGTGAGCGCATACATGTAGATTTTGCTGGGCCGTGTGAGGGTCACATGTACCTGATCGTGGTTGACGCACATTCAAAGTGGCCTGATGTGCAGTTGATGACATCAATGACAGCAGAAAAAACAATTGGAGTTTTGAGGAACCTCTTCAGTCATTATGGTTTGCCTGAAGTCCTTGTGAGCGACAATGGACTACAATTTGTCTCTCAGGAGTTTGCAAATTTCCTGAAGGCCAACCATGTGAAACATATCCGTTCTGCCCCATATCATCCGGCAACTAACGGGCAGGCTGAGAGGTTTGTTCAGTCACTAAAACAAGCACTGAAGGCTTCTAAGGGCTCTTCTACTCTTCAGAAACGGCTGGAAACATTCTTGCTGACGTACCGCAACACACCACATCCGACGACAAAAGAGTCCCCTTCCCTGTTGTTTTTGGGACACCAGTTGCGCACACGTCTTGATGCCTTAAAACCCAGTGTGACAGTTGCTGTGCGACTCTCACAGACCTCTCAGGTTCTCTGGCGAGCTGGTCGTTCAAAGCCGAGACAGTTTGGAGTAGGTGATGTTGTGCTGGCTCGTGATTACAGGGGGAGAGAGAGATGGACATCAGGAGTGGTGATGGCTCAAAGTGGTCCAGTATCTTATACTGTGGATGCAGGTGCTTCTGAGGAATGGAGGCGTCATGCTGATCAACTTTTGTCCATTCCAAACCAAATCGTTGAAACTCAGTTGACAGAATTACCTGATAACAAGAATGTGTCTGCTCCGGTGCAGACCTCTGTAAATGCCACTTCATCTGCACCACCAACAAAGAAACAAGATGTTAACGGCGACACATTAGCAGAGTCTCAGACAAAGCATGGCAAACTCGACATTCCAACAGCGCAGGTCAGACGTTATCCAGCCAGAGTTATTAAACCACCCAACCGTCTGACATTATAGGACTATGGAAACTGCTGGATTGAACTGTAATTAGTTATGTTAGTGAGCCTGTTCTGACATGGGGCAGAATAATCCCCGAACTGGCTCGAGGCAAGAGGCAGTCTACCCTCTACCTCTAGCGTAGAATAAATACATGCGTAATGTTTGTGGTTTTGAAAATGCTTTGGAGTTTGTTTCTTGATTTAAGAGGGGAGGAGATGTTATGTATGGGATACTGTCATTCTCCATAGTGCCTGTAGGTGGCACCACCACTTTAGTAATTATTAGTAGTTGTGTTCCTTTAAATAAAGCAAGTGAAGAAGTTAAGTACCCCCGCGTGTGGCTGTGTTATTTATCGTAGTGCATTCAAGAGTGTATTCTACATGTTATGATAGTGAAAACATAACATATGGATTTGTCGTGTCGTGTCGCATCCACAGCAGAGAACATCACTGGTTTCTGTTTGCTTTTGTCACGTCATTCCGCTCGCGTCTGCTGTAGACACGATGTCTTGGTATTTGTGAATCTTAAGTATATTCATCATCTGCTTTACATTTACCTGCCACTGGAAGTCCTTTCACAAACTTGTAACTTTTTTGCTTAGAGCAGAACCATACATCGTTCATTTATATTTCTACATGGCTGCCTGCAATACAACTCTGATTCTTCAATCGCATTATCTAGTGGTCCGTTATTGATACAACCACAACTGCTACAACTGATAACAGGGCGCTCAAGCAGGTGCTGTCAAATTTATATTTTGCGCTGAATTATTTACTTATCAGGCAAGTGGCCGCATGATAAGCGGGAAAATTACATAGTGTAGTCTTTATCACCCTGCAGAGGTTTCTTTTGCAAAATAATCTGACTGTACACTATCCCTCAGCCTTGCCGCGCCCCTCAATTTGGGAACCACTGGAGAAGGCGATTTGTGCTCTATTAATTGGGTTCTGTTACGATGCTCTAAGTGTTTGATTACTAATGCCTGTGTAGTACGGCGTTGCACACAAAGAGGACAAAAACGTTCAGCCTTGACTCTTTATCGTCATTTGTGTTAAAAATTGCAAAGCATACCAAATTCGGGGGAAGTCGTGGCCTAATGGTTAGAGAGTCGGACTCGTAACCCAAAGGTTGCAGGTTCGAGTCTCGTACCGGCAGGGATTGTAGGTGGGGGGAGTGAATGTACAGCGCTCTCTCCCACATTCAATACCACGACTGAGGTGCCCTTGAGCAAGGCACCGAACCCCCAACTGCTTCCCGGGCGCCGCAGCATAAATGGCTGCCCACTGCTCCGGGTGTGTGTTCACGGTGTGTGTGTTCACTGCTGTGTGTGTGCACTAAGGATGGGTTAAATGCAGAGCACTAATTCCTAGTATAGGTAACCATACTTGGCCACATGTCACGTCACTTTAAAAAAATTTAACAAAACTATATAAATTAAAAATTTGAATTCATTAATATATAACGGTATCCACGGTATAGCAAAATCCTTATCATGGAACAACATAATACCGGTAGTCACTTTCATACCGGTATAGCGCCCACCCCTACTCAGTGCCACCAGATACTTCCAGGTCCCCTTGCACAGCCCTGGGAAGAGTAAGGAACACAGACAAAGTCTCTGTCCACAAACTTTTTCAGAGCTCATTGTCCAACTTAATACTTTTTTTCTAGTAAGGTGGTGTAATGATTGACCAAGAAAGATTATACATTACATCATAGAGAAACGTAATACAAATGACGAAAACAAGACTTTATATGGTAAAGAACATGTGTTCCTGGAAACAGAAATCCTCAACTGGATAATTCCTTTCTAGGCTGGTTTCCAGGAACAATATCTGCATATAGGAGATATACAAAAACAGGTGTGTTAGCACCAAGCTTCCAATCTCCATTTTCCTCCTGTGTTCCAAGGTTATCTTCGTACAGAGGGAGAGAGAGAGGAAAACGTCAGGCTGAAAGCCTGTTAATGTTAATGTTCTATTAATATTCCTTAATTAGCATTTTTTATGTTTAAGTAATCTAGGTTGTAGAAACACTATGCACTCCTCATGTAGTGGATTTTTCCCCCCATGGACACTATTTGATTCTCCATTGTCCCAACAGTCAGTTGTTGCTTCATTACCGCCTTTTGTGTTCACTCAGCGTTATTGTCATGCTCAGAATGTGAGGCTTTTAGTATTTGAGTAACAAATGTTTACAGAACCCTCACACTTACCCATGCAGGCAAATCTGCTGATCCATTTAAACAAATACAAGACTAACAAACACCAGATTTCATCTTCTTCACTTTTATAAATAAAGGTTCATAAAGTGGGTTTTCGCAATGATGCCATAGAAAAACTATTTTTAGTTCTTCAAATAACCTTTCAGTGAACAGTTCTTAAAAGAACCATTATTTTTGTAGTGTGAAGAACATTTTATTAATCTAAAGAAATTTTTCCACTCTAAAGAATCTTTTTTCACTGTAAAGAACCTTTTGTTCTTTGAATGTTCTTTGTCCTATGAATGTTAAAGGTCCCTCACTGAACCATCAATGCCAATAAAGAACCTTTATTTTTAAGAGTTTATTGACAGAAGACAGGTCATTGGTAAAATTTTTTTTTTTTTTTTTTTTTTTTTAATAGGTCCCAATAATGTGTTTTCTATGTAGACTGATGTTTAGTTCAAAGAGATAAAGAACACAGTGACTGCAGCCTTAATTTCTATACAAATAATCTATACAGCAATTTGTGTCTGCTCAGTGTTATCAAACCTCTTAAATACTTTTTTTTTTTATAAGAGACCAATAAAAAAACTCTAAGGAACTGGCCAGAAGGTCACACCCTTTAATAATTGTGTAACAAATGTTTGAAGAAATCATGCATCATTACTTGGTAGGATCACCTGTTTTGTTTTATGTCAGCATAAAGGGCTTTTGCAGCATATAGTTAAAGGAATTCAGTTATAGGAAGGACTAAGCCACCAGGGCGGTCCCCAATAACTAATTTTTTCCCTGGGCCAGTTGAATTCACACCACCAGTAGGAACTCTGAAACCAGTTTATGTAACAAATATGATCTGTCAGCAAACTGCTAAGATCCGTAAATGTAAATGCAATAATAATTACATTGCTTTATTCTAAATAATTCTTTCTTAAAATACTAAGAATTAAGAAAGAAGAATTGTTTAGAATTGGTAAAGTAACCGTCAATGAACTAGAATCTGAATTACTAAATGCCCAATGATTCACATGCCTAGAAAATATTTAATATTATTTAATTATATTTTTTTATTGTATAGATTTTTCTGTATATTTATGTTGAATCAGGATCTCCTAGAGACACTATTTGGTGGTTATATGCCTATATATAGGCATTTTTGCACCGGATTTACATAAGCTGTTCTACACAGTGTGTATGCTCAGCCACAATTCTATTTTATTATTCAATTTTAATTTTAAAGAAATCAACAAAAAAGTGACCAATCAGCACTTCAGTCAAATATTTGATTAACAAATGTTAACAGAAACCCAACACAGAATATACACACCCAATACAAAAACACAATGATACAAAGAAAACAAGCAATCCATACAAATTAAAAGTATAAACTCCAAAACTTCAATAGGTAATTATTCAAGAGCTTAAAAATTCAATATTATCTTATGCAAAATTAGTAAGCTATAAACTTTTCCCAAAATATGAACAAACGTGAAATAAAATTCTATTAAAATTCTCATATCACTTCTCTTAGATGTGTAGTTCAGACAGACACAGTGTTCTAGAATAAGTAAAATGTTTATGAAATAATAAAAAGGGTACAATTGTGCATGAGAATACAGTCCTGACATTAAAAAACAACCTGACACACATAGTACAAGCAAATATGGTAAAAGTGTACAGAAAAGCTGAGCACAACCATGCCTATTTTCAAGTGGAGAAACATTTGTGGAATGAAGAACATTTATGGCTTCATAAGGCAGACAAAGTTGAGTTTCTCCTCACAGTCTTTGGGTTGCCAAATGTTCCTTCTTCTATCCAGAGTTCCACAGTGCAGGTTCCTAGCAGGGCACTGGGGTTCCCCCACTGTAGACCAGGCTTTATATTGAAGATTATCACCACTGACCCAGAACCAGTGACCAACCATAAAGCGCAGACCAGTCCACACATAAGCTGTCTGGGATGTTATAGTGTTATTTATCACCTCTTCCATATTTATTTGAGAACTTAGGCTCACCAAGTCAATGTAGTTCTGCCAACAGTAGTTCAGAGATTCATCCCATGTCTTATTCTGATGCACCAGAATGGGCTTAAACACCTCCATACAGTAGAATGGAAAATAATGAATGCACATAGCATTGTGCAGTTTAGCAGTATGTCTGCTTACACAGCCACACTTTTCAACAGCATTGTTCGATTCCTGAATGTCCCAATAGTCAGTTTTTTGATCCTCACCTCCAGACCAACTCCAGTTTTCTAGGTTGTTAAAAATCATGTGCAGTCCAATCCAAAAATATGCATTTTTGTTTTCTGGATTACTGGAAAGCTGTAGTGCCTGTTCTTTATTGACAGTGGACAGGTCATCATGGTGCTCTCTGCAGTATTTCTGTGCATTTTTCCAGGTCATTATTTCTTTCACAAAGATGTGCTTCCTGTAGAAACTAAAGTTCAGTCCAAAGAGACTCAAAAAAAGGAACAGTGACTGTAGCCTTCATTTCTGTACAGATGATCTACACCATGCAGCCTTTGCGTGTGCTCAGTGGTAAAGGACTATTTTTTATATAAGACATGACAAAACAAACAGAAAGACACTGACCAACCAGCCTTTCAAGTTCTTCAATCATTTGTGTAGCAAATGTCTAAACCAAATGTGTTGCAAAGAAAACAAGTTAAATTAAGTGAAGCCTTGCCAGCGAAGTGATAATGTGATGAACGATTGTCACATTGGAGCATCGCAGCAGAAAGATTTCTAAGAAACACAATATGAAAGTTGAAAGTTTCTTCTTAGGTATAGCTTAGTATTCTTTTTCAGCTAAAGGTGTTCAGCCAAGAGAAATTAACAAATTTATCTTCTTTCCTGTTAATGCTGATGTTCGATTAAAATTCCTTCATTTTTTTATATATTTTTAAATTTATATAATAAAATCTATGTGCTCCTGTGATCCATTCAAACAAATACAAGACTAACAAACACCGGATTGGATGACATCCTGATTTAATGACAATCATTGAAAAGGAGTTAGCACTTTTAAATCTGGGTTATGAGGCTCAGACAGAAGCTAAATCTGATCTTTTAGATTATGATCTGTCCTGTAACAGACTCAGATTCAACTAGCTTACATTCAGAGAAGATAAGTGTGGAATAAATAATATGAAATGAAATAAAGTAATAAAGAAAAATAAATTTAGCAGCACTAACGATGAGCCTGAAAGAAGAGGAGTTATTTTGTGCATGAGGAAATGATGTGAGACCTAATACAGTAGGCGGAGACAATTTAAGCATTTCCTGTAGAGTCAATAGGAGGAAGTAGTTGTTCAGAGCAGACTGAGCTTTGCTGCTGTGAACATCAGCGGACCAACTTATGCATGAGCTTTGCATGTAATTTACATTAGTAATACTAATAATTTGTTCAATAAAAAATGCAGTACAAAAGTATCAATAATTCAGGAAACAAGAAATGCTTAAAACAAGTCTGTTGATTAGCATAAAATATATTTATACATTATATACTATTATATGTAATTTCTGTAAATATTTTAGATTCAGAACAAAGTTTAGATTAAGTTACACAATGGCATGTGTTGTTTGCTTTTGAATGTTTGTGTATCAATGTATAGATGTTTTCCAACCACAAGATTGACCCTCTTTCACAGCAACAAAGCCACATTGTTTATCAAGCAGTATTCTCACGAGACACTCTTACTTTAACAAATGCCCCTCCTCCTTCATAACAGACTGCCATGGTTATGGAAATAACACATCTGAAACAATGTGAGAAATAATTGATGTTGAACAAAACTGTACTTGAGATTTGTGTACATTAACAACATTAATTGTGTACATTGTATACAATAACAAACGTTACAGATAAATTATACATTCAATTTAAGATTCTGTATTTGTCTGGGGCCAAAATGAAAATTTTCTTTTGTATACTTTTTTTGCAGTAGAAAAGCAATTTTAATAAACAATTATAATTAAAAGTTAGAGCAAAAAGTAAAAAATATACTGAATCAATGGAGAGATCAAAGCTGTTAAAGCAGGGACGAATTTTATCTATGGATTGCATTTATGATAATAAACTTACCTTACATTTAGAAGAACAAAAAGACCTTCAGGTACAAAAGAAATGTGAGCAACCATTCTGTTGTTGTTTGTTGTTTGCACAGGCTGTAGCTTTGATGCAACATGCACTTGTGGTTTTGGACTTTGAGACCAACCTACTGCTCAGTTTGCAGCCAAACTGTAAGAATGAAAAAGAGCAGTCAGAAAGCCCCCAGCATTCACAGCTCACATTTCTGTGGTCAGAAGTTTCCATACCAGCCTAAGTGTAGTGTAAAAACTGTTGCTTTCAGAAATATGATGGTTGTCCTCATGCCCTCAAGGTGGAATGTCAACAAATGCTCTGTTTTACAGTAAAAGCATCAAAACAATGCACGAAAACAATGTAAAATATAGCTGCAAGCAGCAATTGCGGGGCCAAGCACTCCAGAGGCAAAATGAGAAGCTAAGCATGGCATGGAGCATCAGACCAAATGCAACAATGAGTAATAAAAGCAATTTTAGGATGATTGTAATTGAAATGGCTGAAAAATCATAAATACAACCACTAGTAATATGATTAAATGGCTTATCACTTTTGACCAACAGGTGGCGCTGTAATCAAATAATTTTGGTGTGTTCTGTGTGAGGTGACAAATGTACTTACAAAGTTTGGTGTCAATATGTCAAATATTTGCAGAGATACAGCCTCAGATGCAGTTTGGCACTATGCCTAAAATTTGTAGTGGCGCTGTACGAAAACAGTTTCGTTTATCGACACGAAATCCATAAGTTTTTGTCAGCACAGTCTGAAGATCATCTGACTCGATTTTGGTGAAAATCGGACCAACGAGTGGCGAGGAGTTAAAAAAAGTAGGTTTTCAACATAAATCAAAATGGCGGACAGGAAGTTCAGCATACTCTGGCATATTTGGTATCTATGTTGTAGGCATAAGCCAAGGAGACTGTCCTCTATCAGTGTGCCAAATTTCACAACTTTCCCGCAAGCGGTTCTATGGGCTGCCATAGACTTGCGGCGGAAGAAGAAAAATGACGCTAACGGACACAATAGGTGCCACTGCACCTTCGGTGCTTGGCCCCTAATAAATTCATTACCTATACGAGATGAACTGAATAATTGTCTTTATGCTAACTTTATAAATCGACAATTAACCCTAAATCGCATCTAACTTTTCCCCTTTAATTGCACAGATTACAAACTTTTTTCTTTATTCTTTTTTTTTTTTTTTACTTTTTGAGAAGTACTAGGGTCAAATATTTCTTAAGTCGCTTTTCCACCGAAATTACCTGGAACAATTTGTCCCAGGAACTTTTTTTCCCCCAGACCTGTTGCTGTCTGCGTTTCCATCGCGGTCTAAAGTACCGTGAAGAATAGGCAAATAGTCTGGTGATGTAGGTCTGCGCGCGTTTCTCAATACCAAGTATGCAAATTTCGGACTTGTGTCCTCGGTAGTTCGGACTTTGCAAGTTCGACTCGGGAGTGTGAACTCCCGCGGACGGGACGATGCAAGTCCGGTAATTCTGCAAACAGCAGCCTACTTGATAACAT
>NW_015623463.1:617063-617543 GCF_001515625.1 Sinocyclocheilus rhinocerous | reverse complement strand
CAGACCTGTTGCTGTCTGCGTTTCCATCGCGGTCTAAAGTACCGTGAAGAATAGGCAAATAGTCTGGTGATGTAGGTCTGCGCGCGTTTCTCAATACCAAGTATGCAAATTTCGGACTTGTGTCCTCGGTAGTTCGGACTTTGCAAGTTCGACTCGGGAGTGTGAACTCCCGCGGACGGGACGATGCAAGTCCGGTAATTCTGCAAACAGCAGCCTACTTGATAACATCAGTCAGTTCGCCTTGGCTACTGCAATTTTCCTCACTGTATTTACAAGACGAAATATGATATCAAACACCACTGCCTCCTTTCGTTTTCATTTAAACATATTAATAGCCGCATAAATGTAGTTCAGGGAAATGTATATAGCCTACATTACAATGAAACAAAATATTTTAACAGTATTGCCTCTTTTTATTTTCATTTTAACATATTAATAGATTAATAGAATAAAGACCAAAGATTATCTGTTAGATTTACC
>NW_015623463.1:593241-616988 GCF_001515625.1 Sinocyclocheilus rhinocerous | reverse complement strand
AATGAGCTCACCTATTACTCACACTGTGAGGATCACAGTATGAGGATAGTTTGAGTTCATAATGAGCTCACCTATTACTCACACTGTGAGGATCACAGTATGAGGATAGTTTGAGTTCATAATGAGCTCACCTATTACTCACACTGTGAGAATCGCAGTGTGAGGATCGTTTGAGTTCATAATGAGCTCATGTATTACTCACACCGTGAGGATCACAGTATGTGGATCGTGTGAACTCGCAATGATTTCACCTATTACTCACACCGTGAGGATCACAGTATGAGGATCGTGTGAACTCGCAATGATTTCACCTATTACTCACACCGTGAGGATCACAGTATGAGGATTGTGTGAACTCACAATGATTTCACCTATTCCTCACACCGTGAGGATCACAGTATGAGGATCGTGTGAACTCGCAATGATTTCACCTATTACTCACACCGTGAGGATCACAGTATGAGGATAGTTTGAGTTCACAATGAGCTCATGTATTACTCACACTGTGAGGATCACAGTATGAGGATCGTGTGAACTCACAATGATTTCACCTATTACTCACACCGTGAGGATCACAGTATGAGGATTGTGTGAACTCACAATGATTTCATATACTACTCAAACCGTGAGTATCACAGTATGAGGATCGTTTGAACTCACAATGATTTCATATACTACTCACACCGTGAGGATCACAGTATGAGAATCGTGTGATGTCACTGTGATCATCGCATGATCTCACGTGTTGACTGGGTTACCTGTTAGATTTACCCAAAACCAATTACATCTTATGTTTAACCACTAAAGAGACATCAGAGCCAGCGGCAAATGTCAGAAGGACTAGCCGAGTTGAGACTGCTCTAGTCGGGAAACATGAGCACTGCGCACCCGCTGATCGTGTGGAGCTCATTTTTAAATAGGCGCTGTTTTTATAAATAAACCGCAAAATTTTAAACAACTACATTCTCGCCTGAAATACTTTTAAAACTACATTTCATGACACAATAACAGTAATATTTTGAAGCGCCCAAGTCCCACCCCCGAAAGTTCCGGACCTTTGAAAAAGTACTACCTTGCGAGCAGGGACTTTCTGAGGGGCAATATTTTTGCCCGGAACTTTATTTAGATCCTGGTTCCTGTGGTGGAAACACACCAAGTACCGGCCCAAAGTCCCTAATTCCTGCGGTGGAAACGGGGCTTTACTACCGTATTGTCCCGAATATAAGACGATATTTTTTTCTTGGAAATACATCTGAAAAAACGCCGTCGTCTTATATTCAGGGTCTAGACTTTGACATGTCAATAATACACCCACAACAGTAGGTGGCGCCAAATACGCATAAAACGAGTGTGCCATGAAATACGTAATGTAATGCGTGTTGTAAAAATCGCTAGTAAAAACAAAAGAAAAAGAAAACCTTACAGCTGCACGAGTCGTGACTGTCACGTTAGCCTGATGGCACCAAACTCCCTTTGTGATTTTAAAACGTAAGACAGTACCCAGATTTGAAGACTACAGTAAGATTTAACTTCTACTGTTAATAAGATTTTGGTAGGCTACTATTAGATGGATAGCCTAAATGTCCTAATTCAGATGGGCTACCAGTTTTTTTTATTTTTTTTTATGGTATATCAAAAAGTGTATATTTTTTAAATGTGATTGTTGGTACATTTGACCAGTTTTTACCATACTTTCAAAACAAAAATTAAAATAGAAAAAATATGCAATATGAAAATAATTGAAGACAAAATGTGTTTTACTGAGAAAAAACAAGATTTGGTTTTTAAAAAGCCTTTTTCCAAAAGGTACATCTGGAAAAAGGGGGGGTCGTCTTATAATCAGGGTCATCTTATATTCGGGCCAATACGGTACTATCGGATGAGAACAAAAGCTTGAACTTAAGTTGCATAATTACACTGTCTTCTGTAGAGCTAACTTTGAAGTCATTTAATAATTGATTAACTTTGAACTGAATTGAACTGAATTGAAACAACAGTGACTTGAACTGAACAACACACTTGTCTTCTGTAGAGCTGCTTTACAGCTGAATCGAATTGTTTCATAATCGATGAACTTTATAACATCAGTACTGTTGTTAAATTAAATTGAATTAACAGTGAACTAAATTGAGCTGAATAATGACAATATTGCATTTTATGCTGCTTTACAGCAAAAATTTAATCGTTTCACAACTGATGCATTTTGCCACAATTACGTTGCTATTATCATTATTATTTCTATGGTCAGTAGTAAATTAACTTAGATACTGTTTATTTTATGCCCTTAATGTTGTGTAACTTTTCCCTGTGGTATTGAAAATAGTATTGCATATTAATATTTACTATTAGATGGATAGCCTAAATGTCCTAATTCAGATGGGCAATTTTTTTTTAATTTTTTTTTTTTATGGTATATCAAAAAGTGTATATTTTTTAAATGTGATTGTTGGTACATTTTATCAGTTTTTACCATACTTTCAAAACAAAAATTTAAATAGGAAAATATGCAATATGAAAATAATTGAAGACAAAATGTGTTTTACTGAGAAAAAACAAGATTTGGTTTTTAAAAAGCCTTTTTCCAAAAGGTACATCTGGAAAAAGGGGGGGTCGTCTTATAATCAGGGTCGTCTTATATTCGGGCCAATACGGTAATACTTTTCAGTACAATAACCTTTTAAAACAAAAAACAAAAAGCAAGCAAATATGTACAGTATATTTGCTGTTAAATGTGTGACACATGACTACAGACAATCTAACTGAGGATTTACTAGAATGTGAGATGAAAAGGCTGCATCATATTAAAAATATAAGACAATCAATCATTTAATCACTCAATCAAAAAAAAAAAACATACATTTTGGGGTTGTATTGCATAGTCTCAAACAAGTTCACTTTAGATATGCAGTTAATTGTAAAGAAAAACGGCAACAATTGGCTCATTTCATATGGCTATTCTTTATAGTTTAATATATTAATTAAAATATAATGTGCAAGGATAAATAATTCATAATGAACACAGCAATATTCTATAAAAAATAGGAGTTGTCAAGTTTGATCTCATAGTGAGTTTAAGGCCCACTGATTCCCTTACGTCGGTCTCTTTCTGAATATCTTTGAGATTAGAATCTCCATCATTACATCTCGGCTTCAGTATTGGTCTTGTTTTCTGTTACTGGATTGATAACATTGTGGTCATCAATGTATTGTACATAACTACTGAAGCATTATTTTGCTGAAGTTGACATGATTCAGCACCATGGACAAGGGCAAGTGGAACAACACAGCAATCCAGCTCTACTTCTTACGTAAATGTAAATAGAAAAAAATAAAAAGAAATTTAAAAACAAGCCTGATTAAGCTCTGCTCAGCCTACACAGCATAGTAACCCATCTGCACAGGCCAAGCAACACCCCCTCACATGGAGCTATTGTGGTTTTAAAGACCAGTTAAGGCACACACTTAATTTATTTGTTTTTCCCCAAGGTCACTTAAATTAATTTAAAATTCACAATTAAATAGCAAAAAAAGTAATTCAAATTGATCAAAATTAATGTATCTGTACAATTAGTCTGAAATAATAAAAAATCTATTCATTACTTAAAGCGGTCATTTTAAATTTCCATTTTAAATAACTTTTTTTGTATATATAATATTGACTTAATTTTTTATTTGTGTTTTCATTATTGGTGTTCATAAGAAGAAGAACCATTTCCTTTGCTTGTGAGTGTGTCACCTTACACCCAAAACCTACAGCCAATGAAATCTGACTTTGTCATATGAGAATAACCAATCATGTCTAGGATCAGTTTCCATTTGATTTAGTTACTTTGATTGTGCACCTTGCCATCTCTTATTCTTTGCTAGCAAATCAAAGCAACATGAGCGCAGTTTTATTCCTCACCTTTGTTTGTAACTATGATTGATAGATTGATTTAACTGTTTAATGAATAGAATCATCCAGTTATGACAATTTATTAATACATTTTAACTCTATCATTTTTTTTTTATTATTATTATCAGACATTCATCCAAAGCAACTAAGATCCTAAAATGAATTTTAAATAAAAGATTTGTGTAACACATTTACTGCTTTTTCAATTCAGGTTGCATTTGGAGCACAAAACATTCAGCAGCCAAGCTTCAGATCATTTCAAAAATTTACATTTACATGACAAAGGTTGATTTTGCTGATGGATATAATGATGGGCGTTTTAATGTAACAATAAGCACAGGCATTTATCACTTACACATTTCCTTGACAAAAAAGGAAGATATAGCAACATACTTTTGTGGAGTGATAACTTTAGGAGAACTGGATTTTGGACCTGGAACATTTTTGATGCTTAACGGTATGTTTGACCTTTCAATATATGTGATGTTGATGTTAAAAATAATAAATATTGGTTATAATGAAGATACATAGCATAATGAAAATACATCTTTTAAATGGCTTTTTGTTTTGCTTTAAAGAAGCACACACCTCAACAACAGTTCTTCAGGAGCCTATTTCAGATAAAGTTCACATTGGGGACAACATTACTCTCACGTGTAGAGTTCAAATGGTAGATAAGAAATGTAAAGGAGCACACCATGCTTACTGGTTCAGAGAGGCTGCAGAAGAATCCAGTCCTGGCATCATTTACACTGATGATATGAAGAAACATGAAGAGATCTGCAAGGATGATTCTACTGCACAAACCTGCATTTACACTTCCACAAAGAGGAACCTCAGCCTTTCTGATGCTGGTACTTACTACTGTGCTGTACTCGCATGCGGCAAGATCATGTTTGGAAATGGAACTTCTTTGGAAATCAGCTCAATACCTGGTAAAGTGTTAAACTCTATTAAGTGAAATACAATTTGTTTTTATTAATATTTTCAGTGTGTTTCTTAATAATGTTATCATGTCCGTATCATTTTTATGCCTTTTGCCATTATGACAAAACATTACAAATAACAAAATGTTATAAATTACATTTAACATAATAAATGTCTGTTTATGTATGGCCTACTACTGCATCACTCAAATTGTTTTTATATAACTTTGGTAGAAAAAAGTAATACAAATGTAATTTTTCAAACTAAATAGCTGTTTTTTTGGGGTTTTTTAAGTTAGCAAGGCTTTTGACCAATACGATTTTCAAAGTATTTTCATGTTTTAAAAATATAATTATTTTCTTGCAGATAGAAGTCCTTTGTTTCTCATACTGGTCTTATCAAACATAATTTCTATGCTAATAATGATCTTACTCGTGGCTGTGCAATGTAAAGACCAAGGCAGCTCATCAGGTATCATATTTTTCTTTAAATCCAATCCCTAGTTTTATTTGCAAAAATATAAAGCATCTTTGAATCTGTTACTTTGTGTCAGTCAACAGATCTTGTAATCAAGAGACATCTGAAGGTACTCATCTGAAGGTACTCGCAACTTTATTTATTTATAATGATCAATTTGATGTCATTTTGATGTTATTTCAGAAGTTTCTTGAACACATTGAACAACTGTATATTATGATTGTTTCATGTTTGTATATTATGTTTGTAACATTTTCAGTTTTACATTTTTTTCAATAATTTAATGTTTAGTTTTCTTAAATATGCGTGGTAGATTATGAAGAGATGCCTTTCCAACAGAAATGTTTGAAATGATCAAGAATCTTTCTTTATCAGGTTGGAGATGCAGATGCCTTGACTTACACATCTGTGAGTTTCAGAAGTAAGTCAGGGGTGCTAAACCAGCTAAACTGGTGCCCTCTAGAGGTGCTAAACAACACATCATTTCCCAGCATACTGACGTCTATTCACAGATCCGGTCCTAACAGAGGAACCACTGGAAAACCTAAACATGTTTTCTGTACTTTAGTGATCCAAATGTGCCAATGCATAAAGCATGATGAACTAAACAGTGCAAGATACAATCAAATAGATTATAAAATATTATACTATAAAATATCTATTATAAAATAGCTGTTATCTGAAGATGGCAATCATTCATGTTGGAACAAATAATAAAAATTCTTGCTTTTAAAATATCTTGCCTTTGACATTTCCTCCCTTGCTTGACCTCCGTTTCTGAAAGAAAAAAAAAACTTTATCTTATGCAAACTAATGTTGTCTATTACCTTAGATCAGGGGTGTCCAACCCTGCTCCTGGAGAGCTACCATCCGTGTGGTGCGGCTGACACAGACAAGTAGAACAGTATACACGCAGTTTACATTCAATGGATACTTTTCATCCAGAATATCTTAAATTGTGTTCCGAAGATGAACGAAGCTTTTACATTTTTTCATTTTGGGCTGGAGTAACCCTTTAATTGAGGTGAAGGCAATCAGTAATTGGAGCTGCTTAACCTGATACTTCTTTACCCCTGCAATATGTACTTTCCTGCTTTCAGTATATTTTGCAACATTATTATTAAAATTGCACTTCTACTTTAAAGTTTCTGTAGTAGCTGTTTCAGCTTATAGTCCATAATCAATATTCAACTGATATTATTAAAACTGGACCTGATCAATATTAAAACTGATATGCACTCAAACTAAGCACAACTTGTAATAATTTAAGAATTAATATGTCAAAGATGAAGGGTTCAGAACATAATAATAATAATAACATCCAGTACTTCTGACTTCTTTCCTTGTTTGCCTTCTTTTATGTCTTGTAATGGGGTCAGAGGCAAATATGCATATATATTTAATGAGCTGCTGAGACCCTTGTACATGCCCACAAGAACCAGAAACTAAGAGAGAAACATGATGTGGTTTCAAAGACAGGATGGAACACAAAGTGGCCTATTTTTCAAAGTTTCCTAAAGGTTAATTGTTGTAGCATATCAATAAAGAACAAAAACAGGCCACCATAACTTCAAAACTAAATGTAAAAATTAAGAATGCATATGTAATGCAAAGTTAGCAAAATATCATTATTCAGATTAGATTCAAATTATTCAGATTAGGTTAGTCTGTCACTTTGTGTGTGCACTTTGGATGGGATAAATGCAGAGCACTAATTCCGAGTATGGGTCGCCACATGTCACGTCACTTTTGTCACTTTCACTTTTATTCCATCTAAGTATGTCTGGCCTTTTTTTTATAACCTCTTGTTTTCCTATTTGATTTATTTAAAATAAATGTTAGAATTTGACATTGATCTTAAAAATGTACCTTGTTAACAGATAGTCCCACTTTTTGAGCATAGACCTGAAAAGGGACATTTCCAACTAAAATTGTTGTAAATTGTGAATGCTTTAGAGCACATACATAAGGTTTGGCAAATTTATTTGAGAGGTGAAAAAAAAGTTATACAAATCCATTAAAAAAGTTATTTTACTACGTCATTTCAATCAAAACTTGGAAACTAGATTCTTAAGTTTTTCTAAGGATATATACAGTGGTTTGTGAAGACTAGTTTAGGTTTAGAATGACATTTAATGTTAATTATATATAAATATATAATAGCAAACTTTCCACCAGTGGGTTTAAAGTATGGTGTCAAAACTTGTCCTAAAAAAAGAGGGCCGTTGGTTAACCAATGAAAGGCAACTCTGCCACCTGACAACATATGCCAATCAACTCAAACAACATTTTCCTTTTGGTGGCCTGTGTCTCTCATTCTTCAAAATGAGCAAATGCTTAGAAAAGATGCATGCTGTCAGTGCAATCATCCTTGCTTTTTGTGGTAGGCAAACATTGTTGATCTTCTTCTCAAATATATTGTTAAAGCATAGACTTTTATTTAATGACATTTTTTTATTTACTTTTTATATTCAGGTTGCTTCACAGCCCAAACTATTAACCAACCGAAACCTGTGCAACAAGCCAAAATTGGAGACAGTGTGACAATACAATGTTATGTTCTCAAAAACGATTTTAATCTCATTGTGTGGTATAAGCAACTATTAGGAAAGAAGCCACAGCCCATAGCAATGTCCTATTATAGGAACAATGTCCATTTTCTAAAAGGCTTTGATGATGGACGCCTCGGTGTGACAATGGGGAATGGAACTTATCATCTAAACATTTTCCGAATGACACAAGAGGATGTAGCATCTTATTATTGTGGAGTGATTAAGCTCACTGCACTGTATTTCAGTTCTGGAACGTTTCTGATGATAACAAGTAAGTATTCAGTTGTATTATTGCAAAGCTTTGAACTCATTCGGACTGTTGTCTAAAACAATGAACTGCTATATTTTGGATTCATTTTTAAGGAAAACATTCAAATAAAAGAAGAATTCTACAGCAACCTGATTTAGAACCTGTTCATCTTAGTGATAACATCACGCTGCAGTGTACAATTCGATTCATGGATGACTGTGCAAAACCCAATGTCTATTGGCTCAAGCAAAGCTCAGGAGAATCCCGGGCTAGAATTATAGATGGCAACAAAGATGCTCATTTTATAATGGCTGCTACACAAACGTGTGTTTACAACTTCACAATGAGGATCCTCACACTCTCTGATACTGGTACCTACTACTGTGCCATGGATGTAGATGGAGAAATAATCATTGGTCATGGAACTAAACTGACTATCGCTGACACTGGTAATATTCAGAGCATTGATTTTATTTAATGTTTATGAATGTTATGCTGGTACTTTATAAACAACCATGTGCAATACGTGCTTTGCAGATAAGAACATTATGAATCCAGTGACTCTCATTTTGGTGTCTTCAAACATCATTTCAGCAGTAATAATTATTATAATCATCAAACAACATAAAAACAAGACACTGTAGGTAAGTGCATTCTTATCTGTATTTGTTGTGTTTTATTGATAGTTGTCTAATCACAGTTTCTTTCACGTCTATACTGAAAGTTCACTGAATTGAGACATCCTCCTCTGTCCAATTAAGTCTATGTTGTCTAATTGTCTTATAAGTAAATCTTATGTAAAACACTTTCCCAGAACAACTATTGCTAGTTTGTTGCTATACTACATCTGCACTCATGAGAAATTGGATGTTCAAAACTAACAAATGGCAATTACCCTAAATAGCTGTACTGGGTTAAGTACTGTATATTCTGTTACATTTGGATCTTTTTGCTTTACAGCCATATTTTGTATGTTTATGCAATAATAAACTAATTAATTATTTGCTTGTGAAATATTTATAGGCCTGCTGCATCTTCTAAACACTTTTACATTATTTGCATGTAAAGGTAATGCATATATATATTCTCATGGCTGTTTCTACTTCCTCTAATAGGTTTTGCTTGGAAATTCACTAAATCAGATGCCCACATAATTGTTCCTTACCAGAATGTTCAATACAAACTACCATGCTAAACATTCAACCTTTTCTGGGCCTGTAAATACCCTTGTCATTTGTGTTATTACTGTGTTTATTTTTTATTGTCAAACATCTGTTTAATCATTGGTTTAATGCATTTATCAAACTTGTTTGTGTGTGTCCTGAAGAACATCTATACAATCTGTTTGTTATCTGTTATGGAATAAATGTATGAATTAAGAACATTTTAATCTCTGTTGAATGAGTAAGCAGTTCTCATTTCTGCATAATTCAGACATTTAATTTTATTTCATTAATTTGCAAGACATGAGAACATGTTTGAAAAATGTATATGCCATGTCATGTACTTCTCCCATGAACCAGAAATAAACATGGTTTGACACTGCACAGTTTATTCATACTGGACAGTCATGATAGTATGGAAGCCCATTTCTGCCACTAAATAAAAAATAAAACAAGGTAATTGCGACTTTTTATCTCACAATTCTGATTTTTTTATTTCTCAGAATTGCGAGTTCTAAAGTCAGAATTGTAACATATAAACTCGCAATTCCGAGAAAAAAAGTCAGAATTGCGAGTTTATGTCCCACAAGTCTGAGAAAAAAAAGAAGAATTGTGAGATAAAAAGTCGCAATTACCTTGTTTTATTTTTTATTCAGTGGCAGAAACGGGCTTCCATATGATAGAACATTGTTACATGAAACAAAAGTTAAAAGTTTCAGATTATGTCTTTGCTTATTCCATATCATACATGAATTTGAGGTGATATGTTACATATTATAGATGATCAGAAGCAGATTTCATCAAAAGACCTGGTCTTCCTTCTGGTCGGGATCGTCTATCTCAGAGAGTAATGGCAGGTGGAGAACACCCATCTTTTGAATTTCTTTTTGAATTCACGCAGTACCAAAAAGTAATTGAGGCAATGGTAATTAAAAGAAGGAATGTTCTAACAATGGAAAGAATTACAAAAGTCATCATCTGTTCTGCTGAATCAGCACCTGAAAAAGTCAAAATGGTGGATATAATGTTAGCACACCATAAAAGTGCTACTTTTTTTTTTTTTACCAGTTACTTCTTTAAGAACATACCTATAATGTCCAGTTTGGTGCCATTCCAAAACAGTATCTCCCCGCATGCAGCGACAGTGCAGTTGTAAGTCTCAGAATCAGAAAGTTTGAGGTCTTTCTTAGAAAAGCTGTAGACACATCGACGTGCTCTAAACCCAGCTTCAGAGCTCCACTCACACCGACCAATACTCGTCCCATGTGCGCCAATGAATCTTGAGCGAGATTCTTCTGATTCCTGTATGATCCAGTACACACTGTTGTTTCCCACACAGTTCTGATTTAAAACTGTGCAGGTAAGACTCACTGAATCTCCATGATGTGATGGAATTAATGCAGGTTGTTTTACAACAGTGTCGCTTTTCACCCCTGTATGGAAATGTAATTATTGAGTGAGTTTTGTGAAAGATGTTATGGACCCTGCATTCAAATATTGTACTTTGTTTTAAAAAGTTAGCATTTAGGTAATAACTTCACTACCACTATATAGGTTCACTTTATACACACTCTTCAAATAAGGTTCTTTATTGGCATCTATGGTTCCATGAAGAACCTTTAATATCCAAAGGACTTTTTCATTCCACAAAAGGTTCTTTATAATTTTTTATAATTGTTTAAGAACTGTTCACTGAAAGGTTCTGGTGGGAACCCAACATGGTTTTCTACTGCATTGCTTGATGTAACTCAAAATGATTTAAAAGAAAAATATATAATTACCTTCAACTATCAACTCTGTCCCTTCGACAAATTCCATTACATTGGAATAAGCGCTTCCACAGTAGTATGTTGCAGAGTCTGAGAGCTGTATGTTTCTTATCACCAAACGATGCACACCCTTGTCATTCTGCACAAAGAAGCGTGAACTATTCTCGAAATTATGGTAAAACCGGGCTTTGTTGTCATACTTGTATATGGTGGAGATGAGTCTGGGGTTCTTTCCAAGTTCATGCTTGTACAATGAGAAGTGCATAGCCATTTGGCTCTGGTAAAAGCAAGACATATTAATAGTTTCTCCCAGTTTGGCAAACACAGGTGGATTATTCAGGTGCGATGCAGTAAGGCCTAAACAAAAACATTAAAAGTAACAAGCAAAATTTTAGCTTAAATTAATGTAAATATAGTTTAGTTCTGACATAAAAGACAGTTCAACTCACCGATGAGAAAGAGAAGCAAATATCCAAAGTTGATCATATTCCTGACAGATTTATCCTAAACTAGTAAGAAACAGATGAGCAATGACAAAACGAGCATCACCAGAGATGCAATGAAGGACGTGAGCAACCCGAAGGATGTGTTTATGTCAAAAAGTGCTGTGCCAGATTTTTTTCCCACTGATCTTTTCTTTCAGAGATGATTTCTACTTTTAAATTCTCAGGCAAATAACTGCATGAGTAACACCAGCAGCCACCATCAGTAAATACCTTTATATATGCCATTTTTAAAAGAAGTATGTTTAGAGAAAATTATTTCTATAACATAAAGACATAAAGGCAGTGTGCTAGTTGTGGTTTTCTGCTGGTCATGTGGTAACTTGACCTTCTTAAGTTCTAAGTAAGTGTTTCTTGACTGCATAGCAGATGAAGGGAAATCAAATGTGATCACAAAACTGTGCAGTCATCAAAATTGCAGTCTTGTTTTTTAGTGAAGACAGCAGACAGTGTAAATGTGTCTAAAATCTCTCTCGTCAGATGAGCCTGATATTAATCAAGAACCTTTTTAATAGGCTACATTAAAAGATTAACAAAGGATGGACTGAACGGAAATCTGTGATGACCACAACAAAATCACAATGACATTCTCAAGACCTATAGCTTTGTGGCTTCACAGGCACACATCACATCAGCTTCAGTACAAACTGTGAAAGGCTATATAATATGATCATGTGGTCTGTATGTCCTAAAAAGTTTAAACTCCAGTTTCTTGTTTTAAATGAATAGTGGCTTCATGTCTCTTCTGATGGCAACATATTTCTAAATTGAGGATTTTTTTTCTGTTGCTTTTTTTAATGATTGTAAATATACATATTAAAAATTTAAGCCGAATTATGAAAGACGAATGATTTTTTTTAAATTAGTGCCCAGTTTTATTAATTAGTGCCCAGTTGCACAAAACTCCTTAAGAAAAGAACAAATAAAATTGAGAATAAAATTAAGAAACCCATTAATGACATACACTTATCATTATAACAAACATTTGTGATGTCAAGACTTCATGTCATCACCCAGTAACCTATGCATCCAGCCAAGTGTTTTGTAGACAAAAGTAGGGTTGGCTATGATTTTGAAAACCACTAGAGGGCTGTAGTGAAGGATGGCAATTACTCAAATTTGCTAATTAGATATTTTAACTTTAATCTGCAAATGAGAAAGATTTAATACCATGTAAATTAATAAATATGTACTGCATACTTCACTTGACTTACGAAGTGTATTAGAAGCCTTGTATGAGAAGTGCATAGCCATTTGGCTCTGGTAAAAGCAAGACATATTAATAGTTTCTCCCAGTTTGGCAAACACAGGTGGATTATTCAGGTGCGATGCAGTAAGGCCTAAACAAAAACATTAAAAGTAACAAGCAAAATTTTAGCTTAAATTAATGTAAATATAGTTTAGTTCTGACATAAAAGACAGTTCAACTCACCGATGAGAAAGAGAAGCAAATATCCAAAGTTGATCATATTCCTGACAGATTTATCCTAAACTAGTAAGAAACAGATGAGCAATGACAAAACGAGCATCACCAGAGATGCAATGAAGGACGTGAGCAACCCGAAGGATGTGTTTATGTCAAAAAGTGCTGTGCCAGATTTTTTTCCCACTGATCTTTTCTTTCAGAGATGATTTCTACTTTTAAATTCTCAGGCAAATAACTGCATGAGTAACACCAGCAGCCACCATCAGTAAATACCTTTATATATGCCATTTTTAAAAGAAGTATGTTTAGAGAAAATTATTTCTATAACATAAAGACATAAAGGCAGTGTGCTAGTTGTGGTTTTCTGCTGGTCATGTGGTAACTTGACCTTCTTAAGTTCTAAGTAAGTGTTTCTTGACTGCATAGCAGATGAAGGGAAATCAAATGTGATCACAAAACTGTGCAGTCATCAAAATTGCATCTTATTTTTTAGTGAAGAGAGCAGACAGTGTAAATGTGTCTAAAATCTCTCTCGTCAGATGAGCCTGATATTAATCAAGAACCTTTTTAATAGGCTACATTAAAAGATTAACAAAGGATGGACTGAACTGAAATCTGTGATGACCACAGCAAAATCACAATGACATGCTCAAGACCTTTAGCCTTGTGGCTTCACAGGCACACATCACATCAGCTTCAGTACAAACCGTGAAAGGCTATATAATATGATCATGTGGTCTGTATGTCCTAAAAAGTTTAAACTCCAGTTTCTTGTTTTAAATGAATAGTGGCTTCATGTCTCTTCTGATGGCAACATATTTCTAAATTGAGGATTTTTTTTCTGTTGCTTTTTTTAATGATTGTAAATATACATATTAAAAATTTAAGCCGAATTATGAAAGACGAATGATTTTTTTTAAATTAGTGCCCAGTTTTATTAATTAGTGCCCAGTTGCACAAAACTCCTTAAGAAAAGTAAAAATAAAATTAAGAATAAAATTAAGAAACCCATTAATGACATACACTTATAATTATAACAAACATTTGTGATGTCAAGACTTCATGTCATCACCCCGTAACCTATGCATACCCACCATCCAGCCAAGTGTTTTGTAGACAAAAGTAGGGTTGGCTATGATTTTGAAAACCACTAGAGGGCTGTAGTGAAGGATGGCAATTACTCAAATTTGCTAATTAGATATTTTAACTTTAATCTGCAAATGAGAAAGATTTAATACCATGTAAATTAATAAATATGTACTGCATACTTCACTTGACTTACGAAGTGTATTAGAAGCCTTGTACATGCTTAGGATAGGTCCAATGCACATAATTAAAAGTGTAACATTATATATAGTCCCGCAGATGTGCAACCTGTTTTATTAAGCTGTTGTGGTGTTCATTCACATTGTTTCTACAAGTATTGGCAGTGACATAATCTAGAAACAATGTGAATGAACACCATAACAGCTTAATCAGCAAATTTTGCAAAACACAAAATTTATGTCACTGCCGATACTTTTGGCCACGACTGTATATATATATATAACAGATGACAAAGCACAAATTGTAGATAAACAGATATGTATAAATAAATATATACCAGAAAATGCAGAGCTATTTATTCACAAGAAAAAAAATTACAAATTTAGTTGTACTAATATTGTTAATATATGTTAGTAAGTTCAAGATATATCACATAACGTTTCCATTTACTAATCTAATTCATTCGGAAAATAGCAAACATTTTCAGAGCACTGAAAAAAAACAACACCAACTAAACAGTATAGTGTAATGTGGCCATCATCACAGCATATTTTGTATTTGATTATGCTCTTTGTAGAGAGTTTTTTTTGTTGTTTTTTTTTTGCAGCTATATCACATATGGGTCTGAACCTGACTGGCCTTTTCATTGATAGGTCTACCATAGTTTAGCTGTGCCAAATGCCACTCCTCCTTATATATAAAACACATCAATATCGCCCACTTAATTTCCTCTTCAGCTCTGTTTTGACTCAGTGCAGAAATGTTACATATTTCAGCTACAGTTTTATTGCTCTTTGGGATGGGTAAGATTTATTTTATTTATTTATTTTTTTTACTATAAACTACAATTCTATCATTAGAGACATGTAATAAAATCTTTGTAGAGTTTAAAATGGGAAGACAGATTCAAATGTGGTCACATTTTAACAGAAAATAATGTTTTGTGGTGTGTTATGGTTTTACTTTTCTTGTTTAATTTCAGGTTTTCTCCAAGTTATGTTTTCGATAGCAAGTATACAGGCTCATCCAGGACAAAGTGTCACTATGTGGTGTTCACACAATATTCATGTTTCTGGAGAACTGTACTGGTTCAAACAAACAGACGGTGCTGTACCCATTACTATTGTGCACATGTTATACACCGAAAGTCTTCAGAAGGTTGAGCCAAATTATTTCAACAATTTCACAAAAGACCGCATAGTCATGGATCAGTTCAGCAAAAGCACCACCCTAACAGTTAAGCAAGTGAAAATGTCTGATTCTGGTTTCTACTTTTGTGGAGCTACAGGATATCACATGAAATTTGGCAATGGAACAAGGCTTCAAGTGAAAGGTAATCTTTTTGAAGTTCTCTCACTGTACTCTGATTTTTATACTGTTTATAGCTCTTTTTTCTCACTTTGTCATTAATAGCACATGTTGAAAAACACCACAATTTAAATACCTTTGTAAATGCCACAGTGGTAAATGACTTATCCTGGCCAACTGTTTTCATATCAGAGAAAAATTACACAGGAACCTTAAAAAAGGGTAAGTTTTTTTTAATCTCAATATTAAAGTTAAAACCACATGTTTTTAATATATTAATATTCTTGTTTAATCTCTCTAATCAAATTATGGGGGGAAATAATTCTATAATGTGTTCTTTGTGGAACCGCTTAAAAAGTTTGATTGAAATTATATCCACTCCTTTACAGATCATGAGCAATCATCCGTGTCTACTGAGGAGTGTTCTAGAAGCATCTATTTCAAACTGACACTCCTATTTGGTGGAATCATTTTTTTTACATGTATTGTTCCTCTTATTTTGGCGATTATCAGGGAACACAGGAAGCAGAAGCATAAAAAAGGTAAACTCTTTAAACATGGTTAAAAATATATAGTTAAACCACAAATGTGGAATGAACATTCTAAAATGGCTTTGAAATAATTTTTAATTCTCTGATTAAGAGTAACTGATTGTCTTTTTCTCTGCTTTGTGCCAGTTGCTGAATGTCAAGCACAACAGCATGATGACAAGGTAAACTCAACAGACTTATGTTACTCTAAGGGCTAAGTAAAACCATAGACATAAAAAACAAGCAAAGCTTTGTTTTCTACCAGATCACACTTTCTTTTTTTATTGTAAAGAGCAAAATATTTAATTACTTTATAAATGACTTACTGCTGTGCCTCTTCTATGAGTGATTAATTGCAATGAGTTTTTTGAACAACACATTAAAAGAATAATTATATTTTTGTATAGCGTGTGTGCGTGTGTGTGTGTGTGGGGGGGGGATCATTATGTTATGATTCCAATTGAACAATATTATTTCTAATTCTGTTGGCTATTAAGGACATGCATAGTTGCATTTTCTACTTTTTGCTGTAGAATTTATTTTGGAGGCTAAGGAAAAGGAAAATGTATCCAAATGCTCTAGCATAAAATCCAAGACATTTGATCACTTTGATTAGAATCTTGACGTATATGTTTGTACTTCTTTGCAGGAAAATGATTCAGTAGAATATGCTGCTGTGTATTTCTCAAACAAGAGACTCAAAACAGCAGGACGACATACTGAGGATACAACTGCTGTGTACACTGACACTACTTGAAACAACGTACTCAAACATATTATTAATTTATTATCTGTGGCTTATTTTTAACAGCTAGATAGTACTGTTTTAAGAAATGTAATTACTGAGGAGATCAGAGATCTGTCTTTCCTTTGCATAACTGTATAATGGTCAAGTTTATTAAAATTGTGTTGCCGTTTAGCTTGACTCCTGATATTAATTTAATTGACTCTAGTTCACAAAGTCCTTGAATTTAGATTCCAATAAAATATCAGTCTTTTAGGTTGCATCTCAATTTGGATGCGGATTAAAGTGTCCAGCTAGCTGTTACTCATGAATCTCACTGTCCCAAATACCAGTTTTGATCAGTCATAGACTGTAGTGTTTTTTAAGTTTGCTCGCTCAAGACTAAATAGTTCTGCATAGTCACTTTCATCCTCTTTAAATCAAACGGTTAAACCCTGTAAATCCATTCAACCCTGGGCCTTCAGAGAATTCAAATCAGGATCAAATCAAGTTTAACAATTTGTGGCCCAGGTAGAATGTATGTCAATAATATAATTCAGGAATGATCCGTAAAAGACACGTTCAAAGATACATTCAGGTCAAACATGCATTTTAGTTCTTTGTAAAGCTGCTTTGGAACAATTTATTCTCAAAAGTGCTATGGGGAAACTATGGTGTGCTAAAGCAGTAAAGAAAACATCACATTATTATCAGTATATCTGATCAACAATGAATCTTCTTATTTTGAACTAGTAGCCATGGACTCGCCTGTTGATTGACAGGTCTGTCATAGTTTGATGTAAGCATAAGCCACACCCCCTCACATAAAAAAAGCACATTGATTTCCTCACCTTAATTTCCTCGTTGGTTCTAGTCTGATTCAGTACTGCAATGGTACATATAATAATTTCAGCACTGGTGATCTGTGGCACTGGTAAGCATTACGGCACTATAATTACTTCAATCATGCAAGATTAATGAATTATTTATTCAATTGATTAGGTGTGTTCTATACACAGCATTTCTTGTGTTATCAATGTTCTAAATATTAATATGCTGTAAAATGATTTGTTATTCTTCTGTTGGATTTAGGTTTTCTCACAGCTAAAACATCTCAGTCAACAAATATCACAGCTCAGCCAGGAGATAACGTGACTATTTGGTGTAAACACACCTCAAATATTGGAAAGTACATACACTGGTTCAAGCAAAAAAACTGTGCTGTTCCTCTTAGCATTGTATACATGATGTTACCCTACGAGCTTGAAGTAAAGGCAACATATTTAAATGGTTTTCAACCAGATCGTCTTGTGATGTCTCTGAACAGCAAAAACTCATCCCTAAGAATTTCAAATGTGGAAATTTCAGATTCTGGTCTGTACTACTGTGGTTGGCAAAACTGGGTGATGACATTTGGTGATGGAACACAGCTAGACATTAAAGGTAATACTTTTTTTTCAACAGCACTTTTGTAAAACAGCTTATCCTTATTAAAAACCTTATTCAACCTTATGATTTCCAAAATGCTTCTGTGATGCTGTGTGGATTTTCTAAATTACTCATACATTTCAAATCTTCATTTATTATGCAGAGAGGAGTGATACACCACTACAAAATGAAACAGAAATTACAAATAAAGGTGTTTATCATCTGCGCTTATTTTACTGCTTGTAATATTCATTGGTGTGTGGTGTGTTAGAGTAAAATGTGATTTACTTTTTAACAGATCTGAAAAAGAGCACGATTTCTACAAGAGACTGTTCTGAAAACATCTTTTATAAGCTGACCTTTATTTTTGGTGGTATTATTTTTATTCTCATCATCATTCTGCTCACCACGCTCATCATTAAGAGACAGGACAGAAGCACGCAGGGAAAAGGTAACAGTACATCTATTCATTTCAAAAGATTTACTTACATTGCTGTATATGGATATCATTTGCAAATAACTGTGCAGTGAAATAATTGTAAGTAATAAAAACTATAGGCCATACCTCTTTTTTTTTTGTTTCCGTTTCTGTTGCCGCAGATGCTGATCGCCACGAAACACAACATCATGAGGTAAGCTAATTGTTATAATAAAAATGTCCATTCTCTGAATGTGGAATAAATAAATTTGAATTCTTAACCAAAAAGTAAAGTTTTTTTTTCTTTCTTCATAAGATCTGCAACATTTATTGATAAAAATTCTTGTACAGTTGAAATTAAAGACAGTCGACAGGAGTACAGAAAGATTATAAATACGCAAGTCTCGGCTATTGAAAGGAGTTCTAATGACAATGGCTATAAACTGTAAAATAACTTTTCTAATATCAGTGTTTTTCAATATTATTTTTATGTCGAAAATTCTTTTGAGATACTTTTTTCATACGGCCTGCGGTCCTGCTTCTCTTTTCTGTTTAGCTCTAACCATGTCTTTAAAAAGGACAGCATGGTTTAAATCTTTTTGTGAGAATATGGTTAATTTTTATAAGTAAAAATAAGGCAAAAAATTGATAAAGTAAAGCTTGGAATTTCATAACTGTCCCCAACATCAGAATTATAAGTAAAAATAAGGCAAACAATTTAGTAAAGCTTTTTACTAAATTGTTACTTAAAAATTTTTTTAATTTTTTTTTTTTTAATTAGTACAATTTAAAAATAAAGTAAAGCTTGGAATAAAATCAAATTTCTCGACTATTTCCTAACTGTCCCCAACATCAGAATTAGCAATTAATTATGATTCTAACACCAGATAATGTATTTGGATACATGGTGTGTGTGTGTGTGTGTGTGTGTGTGTGTGTTCACAGTTTTGCTTATATTATTTTCTTCTGTACATATTTGAATTAAATTTGTTAAAATGCCAAATTAAAATTAATTAAATAAAATGAATTAAAATGCCATTAAAGTCATCTTTCAATCTGTTGCAGGAGCCTCATTCGTCGGTGTATGCCGCTCTACAATTCTCAAAACACAAATCCAGAAGAGCAGCCAGAAATACAGAGGATACAGATGTTGTGTATTCTGCTACTAGATAGTCCAATAGTGGCAGCAGTGAAATAATTGTAAGTAATAAAAACTATAGGCCATACCTCTTTTTTTTTTGTTTCCGTTTCTGTTGCCGCAGATGCTGATCGCCACGAAACACAACATCATGAGGTAAGCTAATTGTTATAATAAAAATGTCCATTCTCTGAATGTGGAATAAATAAATTTGAATTCTTAACCAAAAAGTAAAGTTTTTTTTTCTTTCTTCATAAGATCTGCAACATTTATTGATAAAAATTCTTGTACAGTTGAAATTAAAGACAGTCGACAGGAGTACAGAAAGATTATAAATACGCAAGTCTCGGCTATTGAAAGGAGTTCTAATGACAATGGCTATAAACTGTAAAATAACTTTTCTAATATCAGTGTTTTTCAATATTATTTTTATGTCGAAAATTCTTTTGAGATACTTTTTTCATACGGCCTGCGGTCCTGCTTCTCTTTTCTGTTTAGCTCTAACCATGTCTTTAAAAAGGACAGCATGGTTTAAATCTTTTTGTGAGAATATGGTTAATTTTTATAAGTAAAAATAAGGCAAACAATTTAGTAAAGCTTTTTACTAAATTGTTACTTAAAAATTTTTTTAATTTTTTTTTTTTTAATACAAACAATTTAAAAATAAAGTAAAGCTTGGAATAAAATCAAATTTCTCGACTATTTCCTAACTGTCCCCAACATCAGAATTAGCAATTAATTATGATTCTAACACCAGATAATGTATTTGGATACATGGTGTGTGTGTGTGTGTGTGTGTGTGTGTGTGTTCACAGTTTTGCTTATATGATTTTCTTCTGTACATATTTGAATTAAATTTGTTAAAATGTCAAATTAAAATGAATTAAAATGCCATTAAAGTTATCTTTCAATCTGTTGCAGGAGCCTCATTCGTCGGTGTATGCCGCTCTACAATTCTCAAAACACAAATCCAAAAGAGCAGCCAGAAATACAGAGGATACAGATGTTGTGTATTCTGCTACTAGATAGTCCAATAGTGGCACACAGTCAAATATTGTAGCCTACTCTAATGTTTAAAAGCCATATGATCACCAAGACTCTAATATTGAAACACTATTACTAATGCCTTACATTTAAAGTGTATGTGAGCTCTGCAATTATCAGTATTTTCAATGCAATAAAAGTTGTAAAGATCAAATGCATTTGAAAGTTCTAAGAACTTTAATTTAGATCTGTTCATATTTGCTATCATGAAGATATAAGCAGGCCCTTTCTCAAAAGGCAGGGGTTGTGAATGATATCACTTCCTATACAGACCCTGACAGGAAGAAGCTGTTCAGTGTAGAATGAGACGTGCTGAGGGGAACTTGAGCGGACCAAATTACAAAGCTGTAAATATACACACCAAAACATAGTTGTACAAATTATTAAAACTATTATTAACTATGCACACATTTCACAAAAATGTAGTACTTTGTGAGCAGCAGCAGTATAGCCTGACCATTATGAATATACTCATGACAATTTAAAGAAAATGCTATTAAAACAATATTTAAATCTATTTTAAATGTGTGTAAACTATGTTTTTTAAAAAAATCACATAAAGTCTTTCTTAAATGTCTGCGTGCCAGTGTGTGCACCTGTTAGCACATGAGAGCATCACAGTTTGACTGTTTTCCACCCACCAGACTGACCCCCAGCTCATCTCTCAACCACACAAACACCATCACACTACATGCCTTTCACACTACTTTCCATAACCACAGACAAAATACCCCTTGTTTTTAAGTGAGGTGTTAAGTCACAGATGACAATAACTTTAAAAAAATACTTTTATTATGAAAGAGCAATGAAAATAAACTTTACATTTTAAATATTTATCCTTGTCAGAAATTAAAATTCCTAAATTCCCATATTTTTAATGCTTAGTAATTTTTTTAATGATGGTACTGATGGCACTAATAAAAGAGAAGTGAAATTAAAAATTAAATTCAAGACTTTCAAAAAATTCAAAATTGATTTGCTGTCTTTCAAAGCATGTTATCGTTGTGTGCAGAAGCTGCATTCTCTTAAATGGGTGTCTTTTTTATTTTTGTAAAAAATAAAAAATAAATAAAAACGAAACGAATGATAGAACAAACGAATGAATGAATGCACCTTTCAAAAATAGCATGTTCCAGGCCAGGCTCATTAATAAAATCAAAAACTTTACTCTTATTTAATATGATCTGTCACTTATCTTGGTCCAACCTGCAGTCCAAAACATGTTACATGTACAGTCTGTTGTCCAGCATAAAAACTGTAGAAAATGGGGGGCAGGAGAATGCTGGTGATATTCTAGCATGACATTATCCATTTAGTTTACAGACATTTTCTTTAACCCTATAACACAATGCAACGTGTAATTCAAAATATAGGTAAAACTGAAAATTCTATTATATGAACAGTGCACTGGATCTAATATAGTCATATATTTTAGTCTTTTGAAGTGTCTCTGTCAATGCCATTTTATCACAATGCACTGTTAAAGTGTGCAACTGCATGCAAACCACATGTTAGTTCCTTTCACACATTGACTAATGGTTTCAGAAACAGACTTATGCCATAAATACATGTAAGACAATGAATTTGTTGCACAGCGCTCAGGTTGCGGTCAAGTTTTGTTTCTGAAAGTAACTTAGAATAAACAAGTGGCCTTCAGCGCGCTTAGGTCTCTGTGGGTAAAAGTTTCCATCTATCATCTTATTGCAGTGAAACAAGCGTTAAAGTGAAGAAAAGTGAAGAGCTGTGATCTGGCTATATTTAGAGTTTCTCCTCCAGCATTACCAAGCAACCCTCCATAAATAGTGATTATTCACTATCATGCACCTCTTCAATGTACTAAATCACCATGCATCTTTTTTTCTTTTCTTTTTTTGCAGTGGTTCAAAATTTGACACATGCTAATTATGGTACTTTAACATGCTAACAGATCATTTAACTAAATGTTCTTTACCTGAAGGTGCAAGCTAAAACAAATTTGAAGTTTATATAACATATTGCTCAAAGCAAATATATTGCCCATTTGTAATATCATATGTTAATATTCATTTGCTTTCAACTAATGTTGTTTTTAAACCCAAAATCACATGACCTACAGGAGAGATGTCCAATCCTGCTCCTGGAGGGCCAGTATCCTACAGAGATTGGCTCCAACCAGCTTTAACACACTTGCCTGGACGTTTCTAGTAGCTGTGTCCAAAAGCTGAAAAATGTTGCCTTCAGAGGATGCATTCCAAGGTAGGAAGGCATCAAGGCACATCCAATTCCAATGATAGCTTCACTTTCTGTCTTCTGAGATGCCTTCATTTCATTGAATTTTGAAGGCAGCACAGATGTATCCTTCGCTGCCGTTGATGTCCCACAATCCTGTGTGTTTCATTCTGTAACAGTTGAGCTAAAAAAATTAAGATGGCATCTGAAAGTTGTGGTTGGTGGTCAGATTGTGTGTTAATGTTAATGTATGTTTTTGACCAACTTTTTCCACTTTTGAAGTTATTTCTAGCGAGATTGTTGTAGATGTTGTGTCCTGTAGTAGATGTCTGCAGCTGAAACGCCCATCCATCCATTCTCCAAACTGCTTGTCCGATGTAGGTACAGCGTAATATCATACAGGTACAGATTTCTTTTTTTATTGATTATTAAATATTTTTATTAAAGGGGTCATATGATGCTTTTTTAAAGATCATTATTTTGTGTATTTGGTGTAACAGAATATGTTGACATGCTTTAATGTTCAAAAAACACATTATTTTTCAAATACTGTACATTATTGTAGGTCCTCTATGCCCCGCCTCTCTCAAACGCTTCGTTTTCTACAAAGCCCCCTCCTTTGACAAGCGCAGTCCGCTCTGATTGGCCAGCTGACCCAGTGCACTGTGATTGGCCGAACACCACAAGCACACGTCGGAAATGAAACGCCCCTTACCATAAT
>NW_015623463.1:589360-589728 GCF_001515625.1 Sinocyclocheilus rhinocerous | reverse complement strand
TACCATTATATAATCAGAGGAGTATAGAAAAGTTTATGAAAGTGTCACTCCATAATACAATAGCAAAATATATAAATATAGTATTTTTATGTTACATTAATCAGTATTTAGCACACCTTCCTAAGGAAAGGATATGGCATTGCAATTATTGCAATTACTAAATGATATTTAGACAGACTTAAAGAAGTTCCAGATCTATACTTGTGCTTCAGTTATTTCAGTTATTTTGCCTTTAATGTAAATAAACATGTGCAAACAATATACGTGCTCTTGTGAATTTATTTTGATGTTATTAGGTGCTTTCGACTTGAAGCAGGGCTACAGACGGCAGTCAACGAGAGTAGCCGCTTGCAGTCGGGGGCGGAGTT
>NW_015623463.1:587911-589273 GCF_001515625.1 Sinocyclocheilus rhinocerous | reverse complement strand
AAGAGTTGGATTCTCATGCTAAGCATGGACAAAGTTTCAAAAAACAATTTGGACATATGACGGAGTATTTCTGTGCCAAAAAAATGTTACTTCCGGGTTCCAAGTTTCGGAGAGTTTTTTTTTCCATCGTGGCTCTTCATGAAGTAAACAAGGGTGGAACTCCTTATATGGGCATTTCTCCCGGAAGAACGCGCCTGCGCACTCATCGACCAGAGCGAGAACGAGATCGCACCCATCAACGCGCTTCATCGGTAGCACTGCTGCACGGCAGTGTTGCCAAGTCCGCGTTTTTTCCGCGAAATTGGGATACATTAACACTGTTGCCACGGGTTGTTTTTCATGTCCCCGGGTTGAAGCGACCGCAATAACGTGATATTTAGCCCCTGGAATGCGAATTTTACTGGAGGATCCCCGCCGAAAAACGTGTATTTTGCGTGTATTTTTATTTAGTTTTGAGTAGCAATTGGGCGGGTTTTGTTGCGAAAACCTGGCAACCCTGCTGCATGGGACTTGCTCGGGAATAAGTGTGTTTTTGGTTGTAAGGGAAAGATAACTTTGTTCAACTTCCTAAAGAACCCAGCGTTACGTAAACAGTGGATGCATTTTGTTTTTCCGGGCAGCAATGGAGTTTCACAAGTGTGTTTGTTGACAAACGTTTTATAAACAAGGCACAGTTCGACGCTGGACTTGCACATCGTTTGATACTGAAAGATGGAGCGGTCCCAGCTATAAAAGATCCCGGTCATGATTCAGAGCTGCAGACGGTAAGTGAAACTGCATCAAATGTCTGTTAGTGTTGGGTCGTTCTTGAACGTTTCGTTCATTTTGAATGAATTTTTAATGTGACTAGGGAAGAACGAGTCGTCTCGGGGAGTGATTTGTTCAGTCGTGCATGCGCAACATCCTATAGGTTCTGTACTGGAATTAGTCAAGTAGTTCACCTGTTTCAAGTCTTCGGGTTTTTCGAGTCATTCGTTCATCACGTGACAGCCCCATAAGTTTAACCAATACAGTCTGAGCCGGAAAGAGAATTGATTAGTTCATCTCTCGAGTCTTCGGGTTCCCTCTCATAGGTAACTTCAATGCTGCGATAACGTCATCGCTTTGGGAACACCACCGGTGTGACGAATGTCTGAAGCCCTTAAACCATCACGCCAATTTATTGGCCAATAGCGCTTAGCACCGCCCCAAGCATACGTCACGTATGCTCATATATGCGTGCTGTGCATTTCATCAGATTTTAATTCCTTCAGGAAGCAAATCATCTGTTGCCCGTCGGAAAGAGATTCTTGTGTTCTATTTATTTAGAGCAGTTTACTCCTCTAAGGTGGACACAATGAGTTTTCCGGTATGTATGGATGC
>NW_015623463.1:559967-583899 GCF_001515625.1 Sinocyclocheilus rhinocerous | reverse complement strand
ATTTCATCAGATTTTAATTCCTTCAGGAAGCAAATCATCTGTTGCCCGTCGGAAAGAGATTCTTGTGTTCTATTTATTTAGAGCAGTTTACTCCTCTAAGGTGGACACAATGAGTTTTCCGGTATGTATGGATGCATGTTACACAGACTCACGACGAAACAGGTAGGAAGACCGCTTTGCGGCCTTTATCAATTGTTGTATCCGTGATATCTGTGTTTGTGAGTAAAAGTTGCACTCTGGGCTGCTCTCTTTCTGAGGAAGGAGAGATGTTCGTTCAACCCCCGCTGTTCCAGTTCTGCGGTTGCCGAGGCGCTGCACGAGCTGGACGCTTGGGGTGACGGCGATGAGCCCGAGTGTACAGAGAGTGAGAGAACAGAATTAATCCCCTTCTATCTGGCTCTCTTCCCCAGACCGTGTGCGTTCATCAGAAGTTTGCCTCTCTATCAGCTGTTCCGCCGCTTGTTGCGTTCGGACTGATTTTGGCCATTCTTCGTGCCTTAGCTTTGGAGATCGAGAGGATAGCCCTAAAGCCATTGGTGCAGGGACTATATTGACATCCAAGTCCCCACTCTGTGGTTGGTGCTGGCATGCCTCATTTTAGTATCCGTTCCTGTTTCAGAGGTTTTTCCCTCAAACTCAGGTGTCTCGGGACCTCATGAGGGAGGCCGTATGGTTACACCATTTGCCTCTCTATCAGCTGTTCCACCGCTTGTTGCGTTTCGGACTGATTTTGACCGTTCTTCGCGCCTTAGCTTTGGAGATCGAGAGGATAGCCCTAAAGCCATTGGTGCAGGGTCTATGTTGACATCCAAGTCCCCACTCTGTGGTTGGTGCTGGCATGCCTGATTTTAGTATCCGTTCCTGTTTCAGAGGTTTTTCCCGCAACTCAGGTGTCTCGGGGCCTCATGAGGGAGGATCAGGCTGTCTTATGGTTACACCATCCAGCTTCTATGGGTTGATTGGATTTGCGTCACCTAACCTTGTGCTTGGAGTAAGCAATTTCAAGATGCTGACGCAGAAGTTCATCCTGTCTCTATCTGAATTGATTGATTGGTTTGTGACCATCGATCTAAGGATGCGTACTTCTGCATCCAGATCGTCAAGAGACACAGGAAGTTCCTCAGGTTTGCTTTTGAAATAAAGCTTGCCAATACTGTATTCTTTCATTACCTTGAAGATTTGCTGATATTAGCTCAATCACACAAACTGTTTGGAGCATTGTTTTCTGGCACTCCTCTCGAAAAAAGATTCGTTCATTTTGCTGAACGAGACTCAAAGGTCCGAGTCGGTAAAATGATCCGAACTTCCCATCACTAATGTCTGTGTTTTGTTGGTAATAGGAGCTCAAGTGCTCGTCAATCTTTAGCTCCACCCACGGCGCGCCTCCAGGACCTCGGCTGTTTTCGGAGAGAATCATAAAGCTGTATCTTTCTTTTATAAATATGATAAAACTAAAGACTTTTTGGAGATATGAAGGATGCAGTACTACTCTATAAGTACTCAAGATTAACATGAGATAGGGTGAAACTGTGTTATGTCCCCTTTAAATATTTTCATTACTACAGGAGCTGCCAGTTTGCTAAGTTTTCTAATGATTATTAAACTGCAATCACAAACTATGCAAAAGTGGCAGCCCTCCTTGCACACTCAGTGTCTGAATTCACTCCCTCCTGTAACTGAACTATATTAGTAGTGGATTAATGTAGGGAATAGTGAATGAGGGTATAGGGGGAGATTCTGAACACAACACTTGATTACTTTTGTTCAGTTGTGTTTAATAAGGGTTGGAGCGACACTCTACAGGACAGTGGCCCTCCAGGAACAGGTCTGGACACCCCTGACCTACAGTAATATATGTTACTAGACTGAGGAAACTGCTACAGTATATGAGCTTAGACTTTTATTTGCATTAAAATAGGTAAATAAATTTAAGGGATTCTTATATTTTGAGGGAAACTGACTGATCAAAGCACTGTACGACTAGTTGTTCTGTAGTGGTTTTACAGCAGAGAGGTGTTCTGAGCCTGTGTTTTTCCAATGACTGCACATAGGGGGCACCAGTTCATTAGTTGACATGTTTTGCAGAATAATATTGTTAGTGGACATGTTCTAAGGGTTAAATAATCAATTAAGCATCAAAAAGCATGCAAAGTGTGTCCAACAGCCACTACAGGCTTAACTATCTGGAACAGCTCATTACTGGATGAGCTGCTGTACAACATTTAAATGTTGCCTGTATTTCTAGACTACATACTACATATAAATATAATTTTGTGAGTATGATGTTATTAAAGCAATGACTGGATATCTATAAGGTTGATCAAATAACACTGGACCTGTTTTTTTTTTTTTTTTCATTCTGAGCTTACTGAAATACAGAAAATAAAAGATCAAAAACTACTGAAAATTAGAGTTCGCAAGAATTAAAGAATTAAATTACCAGTTGATTATTAGGAGACACCAGACCAAGATTCACAGAGGCTCCAAACATGAACATAAGAACAATAGATAAGCCACATCACATGCTATACGTCTTGGGTCAGAAGGCCTGAATGGAAAAATGACAACAGCCAATCACATGTCATCTAAATCAGAAAGGCAAGTCTTGACTCCTCTAAACCCAGGCGTTTCACACCCACATGTCTTACAAACACTCCATAAGATGTTGCCAAATGCACAGAGGACCTCAACTATGTTTAAAGTACTTCTGATATTTTTTCTACCCTCAAGGACAGGTGTGTTTGTTGTGGAAGAGAGATTAGTTCTGCAAAGTTAATTCTCACCTTACAATATTTAAGAAAATGTTATTCTGATCTGTTCTGATGATACTGTTTGTACTTTTTCCTTCTCAGGCTTCATCGCATCTGCTGCTGTATTTCAAAAGAAAGTCCTGGAGACCTTCACTGCAGGCGAAACTATAACTTTAGAGTGCTTGATATCTCAAAGCTATGAAAACTATTTCTCTTGGTTCAGGCAATCTCTGGGAGAAGCTCCAATATGCATCCTCAGTCTCTATGCTGAAACTTCAACACCAACATTTTATGGAGACTTCAAGAATGACAAGAGATTTACAGTTCTAAAGCAAGGAAGTCTTTTTGCTCTAACCATAAAAGATGCAAAGCCATCGGATACTGGAATCTATTACTGTGGTGCCCGTGACTATGATCTTATAACTTTTAGTAGTGGGCTGTTTTTAAACTACAAAGGTAAGCAGACCTATAGCAAAAAGCAGTCAAATTGCTTGTCCTGAAGAAAAAATCTCTGAACATCTAAATAATGCAATAGTTTTGTCATTTCAGGGGTGAATACAAGACAACATCATATTAAGCAGTTTTTGTCTGCAATGGACTCGGGTACTCTGGTAAATGAGCATGAGTTTAACCCAGGAGACTCTGTGAATCTTCACTGTTCAGTTCTCACTGAGAAATGTGTAGGACATCACAGCATCTACTGGTTTAGACATGAATCGGGAGATACACATCCAGGAATCATTTACAAGCATGGAAACATAAATGATCAATGTGAGAAGAGCTCTGAGAAAGATTCACATGTACAGTCCTGTATCTACAATCTCCCCAAGAAGAACCTCAGTTTAACTGGTGCTGGGACTTACTACTGTGCTGTGGCCATGTGTGGAGCGATTCTGTTTGGAAATGGAAGTAGGCTTGAAATTGGAGGTGAGAAAAATGCATTTGATAGATCAAATCACATTTGAATTGCAGTTTAAATATTTAGACTTTTTTTTATCTTAGAACCAATTTCTGAGTTCGTCTGGACTGACTTAAAGGTCCCAGTTTTGGTAGCAACAAATATCTTGTGGTTGGTGATCATCGCTATCCTTCTATGTAAGAGAGTACAAAAACGACAAAAAGCATTTTCTGGTAAGCCATTTTCATATCAAGAATATTCACTGATGATCATATTGTATGATAATCTTGATTATTAGAGCATTATTGACAGTGATTTTGATGAAGATGAAATTAAATCCACTTTAATTTAAAAATTGTTCTATTGTAAAATATGATGAATTCTGATTTTATCATTGAGATATGACTGAGAGAAGTTCGATTATTTTGGAGCACACACTGCAAAATATACATGGACATATTACCATATCAAAAAGTGTAAATATTAAGATTTTATATTAAAATGTATCTTACAAAACTCACTGATTACTGCAACTGAAAAGGTTCATATTCTTTACAGACACCCAGCCATTGCAAACAACACTTTCTTCATCTCCTGCTAATGAGGTAAAATTTAAATAAACTATATTTCTATATTCATTATATTTTATGTTTTATTTATGTATGGAGTACTTCGCTGTTGGTTTTAGGGTGTAGCGGAGGAGTTGAGCTATGCAGCAGTACATTTCTCTGGAAGAAACTCAAGCAGACACGAGACTGAAAGAAGCTCATACTCACATGTTGTATATTCCACTGCTAGATGCTCTAGTATTAAATAACAATTCTGTGATATAACATGATAAAGTAATACTGTCCTATATGTGTGTAGTTATATTTGATGTGTCCGAGTGTTGTTATGAGCGATAATAAAAAGAATGCCATTGTTTCACCAAAACTTTTGTATTTTTTAGTATTTATAGTCATTTAAACAGTAAAACATAAGGTAAAAGACATTTAAATCCATTTGTGGAAAAAACATTTTATGAAAAAGGCCTTTTAAGTTGCTAACAGCCTTATTCTTTCTATAATACTTGTATGCCTGGGGACCAGGCACGTGCACACATAGACATAAAAGGGGGCTTGAGCACCTGCCCTTTTTCTTCCTCGAGAGAAAGTGCCCTTTTTTATGGGGAGTGTTTTTTTTTTAAATAAATGAATATATGTATGTGCATGTGTGTGTGTTTCTGTTTGCGCACAGCTTTCCCTGTCAAACAAATAAAAAATCTAAATATCAGGTCGGGTCGGGAAATGTTGAGACTTTCTCCCCTCCGCGCAGGCGCAGCACAGCAGTGTAGAACACATTGATTGGCACATGCACATCACTGACAGGCAGAGAGCCGCAGAAGTGAAGCCCTCCCTCCCTTTCCAGTTGTGTTTGTCTTGGTGTGGAGGTGAGTGGTGAATAATGTGATGAACAACAGACTAAGCTACCTGTGCCTCGAATTTACAGCTAATAAGACAAAAGACAAATATGATTAATTTGTCTTGCTAACATCCATGACTCGAGAGCTACCATGTAAGTTAGCTATAGTTTAGCCAAGGCAAGGCCTAGGAAGTCTAGTAGTTTAGACCAGTGCTCATTCTTTCACTGCATGATTCAGTTTATTAAAAAATGCATTTGGAATGATCACAAAATTCAAGATATGGGGGCAGAAATGTATATATTTATATCATTTCATATAGTTAATCAGTATCACGCGAAGACTGACTTTTTTTTTCCACCTAAAAGCAGCATGATTACAAATGTGATATTGATTTTTATACAGCAGTTCAATAAACAAGAATTTAATATTACGACACTTACTTTTAGACATAAAATTTACTGTTTTTGCTCTATTTCGCTAACAAATATAATTCCAGTTTGCGTCTCTGGGCCATATGAGCAACATGACGCTGTTTTGTTCCTGAATGAATCAACCGTTTAAATGATTCGGTTCAATCGCAATGACTCACTTATTAACAGTGACTTGCTGCCACCTACTGGCAGTTTTAATTTCACATTTAAAGTATCTTTTCATTTTTTTTTTTTTTTAGAATTTCAAATATCAGTAGGCCTGTTAAACGTTTTATGTTTAAAATATCAAAACATAATTTATGCATTTGTAACGGCAGGTTAAATGCATTCATGTCCTGCATTAAACAGTGTGTAAATGCATCTAAATGCCCCTTCTAATGCAGCTTCTGTGTTTTCTCTGCATTGCAAAGATGAATTTTGTCAATACTGATTTCATTTGCTTGTTAACAGCCCAAATGACATATTATTCTAATTGACTGATTCAATTTAATAATTTGACTGAAAAGACGATGCGCACTTTTAGAAAAAAGGGCTTTATAAAGGTAAAAATGCCCATATATCATCTAATTATCATTATCAATAAAATCCCAGAAAATATTGAGATATATTTTTGACTATCGCACACCCCTAACATATCTAACATTTTGTTTAGAAAAAAATGTAAATAATTATGAGAAGTACCCTATTTTTCAACTGGAGCCCCTGCCCCTCAAAATGTCTGTGCACGTCCCTGCTGGGGACAACATACAACAGGAGCTAAACATCTTCAGTGCTCATACCCCTAATAAAAAGAAATCTGCCCTTTTTGCTCATTGGCACATGTTACACTTCCAGGCTTTTTGAGCCAATCACCTGAACCTATATATGCACATAAAACAATAATAATAATAATAATAATACATGTCAAATGTAAGCAGTTTAAGCGAACCTTTAAATTAAATTAAGGTTTATAACACAAATAACCCTTTCTGAGCCAGCTGAAGCAGAGTTTAACTGGAGTGTACAGTTTGGCTATTTAACTCCCCCAGCTGTTGAGAATCGAAATTGCAAAGGTGAAGCAGTTTGTCTCAAAATGCAGTTCAAGAACTGAAATGTTTTCAATCCATCCTCATGTATACTAAATTTCAAGTTTGTACTAGAGGTCCTGAGATCAAGTGAGCATGAGACAACCTTTGGTGAACTTACAAAGCTGGTGTTACTGACAATTGGTGCCAGTTAAGGAATTTTTTGAGGAGGCTGATATAAAAATGAATATTGATAAAACCAATAAATGATAGCATAACTTTATATAAGCTTGCATATATGGATATTATCCTATTGATAATTAGTGACGCGTTATAATCTCTCTTATCACCAACTCAACAATACAGTAAATAAGCAGAACAAATCACACAATATACGGATTATGACCATTATAAACATTTGTATGTGAAAGCATTTTTGAAATGTTTGTTTTGATGTCAAATAAACCTTGCTGTTTTGCTTTTTTGTTAAAGCAGTGTTGCTGTTGTAAAGTTATACAGCTACAGTTGTAAGCAGGTTTGATGTTTTTTTTTTTTTTCAGGTTGTATTTACAGCACTTGGTTCAAATGTGGATGAATGGCTACACGTAGATGTGTGCTCATACTGCCAGCTCTTTATTCCAAAGATATACTACAAGTCAGTGTATTCAGTGTATATTGTAAGTTGCTTCAGAGGCATAAGGTATTACAAGTATTACATACAGTACAACAATGATAAAACAGTGCATTGGAAATTTACTTTTGGTACTTAAGTACATTTAAAAGCATGTACTTCTGTACTTTTACTTAAGTAAAAATCTGTCTTTGCAAATTTCACTTGTAATAGAGTAATATTTGACAAGCAGTATCTGTACTTTTACTCAAGTAATGGAGTTGTGTACTTTGTCCACCCCAAGAAAGAAAAATAACTAGGCTATTATAACTAGCTATTTTTAGCTTCATTGTTAAATTCGTTTTGATCTACATTTTTGAGGAAACACAACCTGACTGAGACTATAGATTTTGTAGTAAGGCCAGTAAAATAAAATTATAAATTACACAGCAACCTGAATTAATGCATGCTCCTATAAAAGATGCACTTTGCTTTGTTATTTTTGAAACTATTGTTTATGTTTATTGTGCCTTGCTTTGGCACTTTATATATGCTACAAATAACTAATAAAATGTAGGCTTAGTATCTTAGCTGAGCCTTTTACCTGTTGGAACTTAGTGATTTGTCTAATTAAAAAATAATGACCTTTATACAGGTACAACAAAGCTTTCTTTACCAAAACCAGCGCAAAAAATGACACTTTAGACCACATGACAGGAAGATGTGGCTAAAGCGGTCAGGTTGTATAATGTGCACAAAGCCTCCACCCCAAAACTCAATAACCCTTTCAAAATTGATCTTTTGTCCTGCAGAAAGGCCTGGGGCATGTGTAGTCTTCTACAGATCAGTTAATTAAGATGACTAAATTATCATCTTACATGCAATTGCAATTACATGCAATATAATTAACCTGAGTGAAGTAAAGATTTTTCTTTAATCCTTTGACAAATTGAAAACATTTGACACAAACATTTCATAAAAACACTCAGGCAAAGTTTCTCAGTGTGTACTGTACCTAGTCTAAGCCGGACTGAGATGCTAAAAATTATTGTGCAGGTAGTTTAATTTGTTTTTTTTTTTTAATGTTTAGGTGCATTTGCTGTGGGCACTTTACTGCATGTGTCTCAACCAGAGTCAGCAGTGAGAGTTCAGCCTGGACACTCCACAACTCTTCACTGCTTCACCCCAGACGATGGACACTAACTATTACTGGTATTTAACCTTTTCAATTACAAATTTGTAAGATTCTGTATCGACCCACCCTACCATATCATATATGATATGGAAATGTCTAAGGCCTCTAAAATCAAAACTTTAATCTGCCATCTGATAGTTTTTTTTTTTTTTTTTTTTTTAGCAAATGGAACAAGATTGATGTTTGAAGAGTCTTTCAGATTAATCACCCATTGGCCCAATGACAGAATCCAATGGCATGGGCGAAAGTATTCTGCATGAAAGTCTTTTTGGCACATTGTCTTTTTGGCAAATAAGTTCACATTGTCAGTTTTTAGGATTGACAACCATATTTACTTGCAGGTGTTAGTCTCGAAATGTCCTGTTTAAACAGCAACTTAACAGTAGAATCTCGAATACTGTCTATATAAACATGCAACTGGAGTCAACAGTCAGACGAAGAGAACGAAATCATTACTTCCCGATAAACTGGTGACAAATAACACTAAGAAAAAGATCATTTGCTGCAGTAAAAAAAAGCCACTGTGGCTTTTTCTTTCATATATACAGTATATATATATATATATATATAAATCTATTTCATATATTTAATTTTTTCATATATAATAAATTTCTTGCACCTTTGAATGTACAGACCTAATGAAACACGGTCATGTTATCTTGCTTTCAGCGGCTTTCAACGTTTCAGATCCTGTGCATCAAGAACGGCCTGCTGGTTAGTCCAGTTACATGCAGTTAGTCTATTAGCGACAAGCACTAACTGGCTGTTGTCACACTTATTTCTGCTGTTAGATTAATCCATCAAGTGAAAATGTCCAAAGCTTATCATCAATATCGACATAAATTTTATCACGACTTAATATATCGTTTTATCGCTCAGACCTACACAGAACACACATCTCAACATACAAACTTAAGTGCATTGGTTACATTAAACATAACAATGTCTATCCTGTCATCCCAGTTTGTCCTGTAATAGCTCACACATTCTACATTTAAAATTTCTACTCACCTCAAACCATAATTTTTTATCTCGTTAACAGCAAAAAACACAACAACAACAACTTTTAACTCACATGAAAAGACAGAAATCATTGGCTCAAATTACTCAAACCTGGAGAAAATAACCGCATTTGCACATACTGTAAGACTGATTCCTTCACACAAACCTGGCCCCCTTTTGTCAGCTAAACAGGAGAACTGATTCCTCTTCATAAATCATGGTAAACATGTTGTGTCCCTTTATATAACTTATGCAGTTTATATCCTATGTCAGCTTGTTGATTACTTTTTTTTTTATCATAATTTAACTTCTACTGCCTTTAAATGGTTGTTTATTTTTACTTTTGTTCTTCCCTACCCTTCGCTTTCTTTGTCTCTGCACTGTATCAGTAATTTGTATTTTGTATTGTTATTTTTTCCCTCACTTTTGAATAAAAAAAGTTACATTTATTAGAATTTACTTTGTTTCTATTTCATTTTAGCTCTGCGGTTAATCTTACTCCAATTTCAAATCATTTTATTATTTAGAATGAGAAGTACATAGCTGATGAAGCGAAATCTTGCTGATTTTTGTGCAATATATCAATCAGATTTTTGTGAAGACAGCAGACACCAATTTTTTTTTATAAGTTCTACCATGTAAATGTGAATGTCAAGCAATTATCTGCAATATTTTCAGGTGAGCCTGATATTAAGCTCCTTCTAACAGGCTACATTAAAATATCAATGAAGAACTGAATTAAAGAAGGGTTATTGTAAGAGTTGTGGTTTTCCAGCTTGACCTTCTTGCGTTATAAGTGCTTCTTGATCACATGCATAGAAGATGAAGGGAAATCAACATGTGATCACAAAACCGTGCTGTCATCAAAACTGTGATCTGATTTTTATGAAGACAGGCATCTCTTCATATTGTGTAAAATGCTATGATGGAGACATACAAAATGTGCAGTGGTTAAGGGTCCCCAGGACAGGTTTGAGAAGCACTGTTGTATAAAACGAGGGTGCTGGCAATGATTTTGAAAACCACTAGGGGGCTGTAAGGAGGGATAGTAATCTACTCAAGATATTTTAAAGGGGTCATATGATGTTATTTTAAAGATCATTATTTTGTGACGTGTGCATCTGTAAATGGCTGCTAAGTGCTCAAGCAACCATCCTGTTTGAATTCCCCTTCCGAAATAGATTCATATTTGTCCCTGAGATGAAGTGCATGCAGCAGGAGGTATTAGATGCATTATTTCTTGCATACACTAATTCCCTGATTTACAGGCCGATAGGGAGTGTAATGTGTGCAGGGATGATGGCCTGTTTATGATGCTATGCATGCAATAATGCAAGACTGAATTGTCTCATAAAAGACAAGCATGTGACTCTTCAGTTGATTTATCCCTTCCCTTTAGAGAGAATGCCATCAATGCAATTAGGCCTGGTTTCATTTAGATGAGAAGAAAGGATACCGCCGTTGATGTGCTTAGCATTTTGCTGCACAATTAAAAATTGCTAATAGTAAAAATGCATGATTAACTATTCATTTATTTTTGTGGTAATGCATATTAAGCAAATGTTTTATCAATAGTGAATGAAATGAGAGGAACATACCATGCATGAAATTTTATTGGGCACATACATTTAATAGCTGGGCACTGTACTGCATTTTAATTGCATAAACATTGCTGTTTGTTTCATTGCTGCGCCAGGCCTGTCATAACATTGTTCTCCATAGTGCAACACTATAATATGAACGCAACAATAACCCAGTGCAATCAAATAGCCATTTTCTGATGTAGTTTAGGAGTATACTGGATGTAATTTGATTTATGCTACTGTATATATATATATATATATATATATATATATATATATATATATCATAAAAAGAAACACCTACCTCCCTTTCAAATGTACAATAATAGCCTACTACACATCACATTATGTGAAGTATCTCTATTTCACTGACCATTTATAAATACTGCATGAATAATGTATTCAGTGACACAATTATGTATGCAGAAGTATGTATTCACAAGAACAAATGTACACATTTAGCTGTACTGTAAGATATCACATTTAGTTATACAATAATATGTTTCAATATTATTCATTCAGAAAATAAATATTTTTAAAGCTAAAAACCCATTTCCTGTATCATAACTATCAAATATGTGTCTGACCATAACTGGCCATTTCATTGGTCTATCATAGTTCCTGTGGCAAAAGCCACTCCTCCTTCTTAAATATTTGATATCACACACTTAATTTCCTCTTCAGTTCTGGTTTGACTCAGTGCAAAAATGTTACGCATTTCAGCTGCAGCTTTATTGCTCTTTGGGACGGGTAAGAATTATTTTCTACTGTGAACAATATGGGGAGATATTTATTTTAATTTAATAATTATTTTAATTTAATGATATTGTTTTGTGGTGTGCTATGGTTTTTCTTTTCTTTTCAGGTTTTCTCCAAGTTATGTTTTCGATAGCAATTATACAGGCTCATCCAGGACAAAGTGTCACTATGTGGTGTTCACACAATATTCATGTTTCTGGATATCTGTACTGGTTCAAACAAACAGACGGTGCTGTACCCATTACTATTGTGCACATGTTATACACCGAAAGTCTTCAGAAGGTTGAGCCAAATTATTTCAACAATTTCACAAAAGACCGCATCGTCATGGATCAGTTAAGCAAAAGCACTGCCCTAACAATTAAGCAAGTGAAAATGTCTGATTCTGGTTTCTACTTTTGTGGAGCTACAGGATATCACATGAAATTTGGCAATGGAACAAGGCTTCAAGTGAAAGGTAATCTTTTTTGTACCTCTTTCATTATACTCTCACGTTCATATCATATGTATAGCTCTTTGTTTCACTTTGTCATTAATAGCGCATGTTGGAAAAACACCACACTTGTGACCCTGGAGCAATTTTGTACATTTCCTACCGTAAATATATTAAAACTTCATTTTTGATTAGTAATATGCATTGATAAGGACTTAATTTGGACAACTTTAAAAGCGATTTTCTCAATATTTAGATTTTTTTGCACCCTCAGATTCCAGATTTTCAAATAATTGTACCTTTGCCAAATATTGTCCTATCCTAACAAACCATACATAAATGGAAAGCTTATTTATTCAGCTTTATTCCGATTATGTATAAATCTCAATTTTAAAAAAATGACCCATATGACTGATTTTGTGGTCCAGGGTCACAATTTAAATACCTTTGTAAATGCCACAATGGTAATTGACTTATCCTTGCCAACTGTTTTCATATCAGAGAAAAATTACACAGGAACCTCAAAAAAGGGTATGTTATTTTACCTTTAATATTAAAATTAAAACTGCAGGTGTTTAATATTTATTAATGTTTTTGTTTAATCTGTTGATTCAAATTACTGGGAAAAATAAATATATAAAATGTGTTCTTTCTGGCATCACTTAAAATGTATTTGAATTTTGAAATTATATCCACACTTTACAGATCATGAGCAATCATCCGTGTCTACTGAGGAGTGTTCTAGAGGCATCTATTTCAAACTGACACTCCTATTTGGTGGAATAATTTTTTTTACATGTATTGTTCCTCTTATTTTGGCGATTATCAGGGAACACAGAAGACAGAAGCATAAAAAAGGTAAACTCTTTGCACATAGAAAAATTAAGTTAAATCACAAATGTGGAGTGAATATTAAAAATGGCTTTGAAATGATGGCTTTTTAATTTAATTATCGTAGAGCAACTGATTGTCTTTTTCTCTGCTTTGTAGCAGTCGCTGAATGTCAAGCACAACAGCATGATGACAAGGTAAACTCCACAGACTTACATTACTCTAAAGGCTAAGTAAAATTATTTACAGACAATCCCAGCTTCACCTTATGAAAACAAGCAAAGCTTTTTTTTTTTTATCCCAGATCACACTTTTTTATTATAAAGAACAAAATATTTATTAAGAACAAAATATTTAATTACTTTATGCATTAATTACTGCTCATTAATTATTGCTATATGAGTTTTATTATTATTATTATCTTATGATTCCAACTGAACAATATTATTTCTAATTCTGTTTGCTGTTAAGGATGTGAATAGCATTATTTTTGCTGTAGAATTTATTTTAGAGGGTAAGGAAAAGGAAAACTCCTTAATAAAATTTATGTTGTCGTATGATCACCTGGATTAGGATCCTGACATACATGTTTGTACTTCTTTGCAGGAAAATGATTCAGTAGAATATGCTGCTGTGTATTTCTCAAAAAAGAGACTCAAAACAGCAGGACGACATACTAAGGACCCAATTGCTGTGTACACCAATACTACTTGAAAACATTATTTGTTAATTAACTTTGGTTTATTTTTAACTAACAGCTAAACAGCATCACTGTTTTACTCTTTAAAAATGTAATTATTGAGGTGATCAGAGATCTGTCTTTTCTTTGCACTATTGTAAATAATGGTTAAGATTATTAAATTTGGTTGCAATACTTTGACTCCTACTATTAATTCACTCGGACACCATTACACAAAGCCCTTGAATTTAGGTTGAGATAACAGTTAAACATCGGAGTTTTAGGTTGCATCTCAGTTTGGATGCCGTTTAAAGTGTCATTATACATGGATCTCATGGTTACAAACTCATAAATTGTAGTGTTAACTAATACCATTTAAAGTTTGCTCACTCATGGCTAAATAGCAGTTCTACATAGTCACTTTGTTGCATGTTTTTTCATGAGCCTGGGTTGTCACTTTCATTCACCTTAAGTTGAATGGTTAGGCAGAAAGCTACAGTCCCAACCAGAGGCGGACAGTACTGAAGTATTTTTACTCTACAGTAAAAGTACTTTTCAGGTGTCTGTACTTTATCAGAGTGTTTCTCTTTAGAAAACTTTACTTCACAACATTCCAAAGCATAATATTGTACTTTTTACTGCACTATGTTTCATATTAAATATAATTTAATACTTAATTACATTAGAAATCTATTACTTTCTTACTTTTACTCAAGTAAAAGTAATTCAAAGATTTACTTGAGTACAAGAAAGTACTACATTTTTAATGTTCTTAAGTATTAAAGGTAAAACAAACAACAACTTTTATTTATGAAATGAAGTGCAGTAAAAAGCATGACATTATGCTTTGGAATGTAGTGAAGTAAAGTTTTCCAAAGAAAAACACTCTGATAAACTACAGATACTTTTTAAATTTACTTGAGTAATGTAAAAATACTTCACTACTGTCCGCCTCTGGTCCCAACTGTGTGTCACTTTCTGGGCCTTCAGAGAATTAAAATCAGGATTTTTATCAATTAAGGTAAAATGTATCGTGTCAATAATATAATTCAGAAATGATTAAAAAAAAAAAAAAATTCAAAGACACATTACAGTCAAACATGCTTTTAGTTCTTTGCTGCTTTGGAACATATATTCTCAAAAGTGCTATGGAGAAACTATAGGCAGCCAAAGCAGTAAAGAAAACATCACATTATTATCAATATATCTGATCAACAATGAATCTTCTTATTTTGATCTAGTAGCCATGGACTCGCCTGTTGATTGACAGGTCTGTCATAGTTTGATGTAAGCATAAGCCACACCCCCTCACATAAAAAAAAGCACATTGATTTCCTCATCTTAATTTCCTCGTTGGTTCTAGTCTGATTCAGTACTGCAATGGTACATATAATAATTTCAGCACTGGTGATCTGTGGCACGGGTAAGTATTACGGCACTATAATTACTTCAATCATGCAAGATTAATGAATGATTAATTCAAGAATAATTAGTAAACATTAGGTGTGAAATCGTTTTATGAGCTTTTGGGACTTTTGGGGGAACATTTTTATCAGGATTTTAAATATAAATATTAAAACACTGTTATTCCTCTGTGGGTTTTAGGCTTGCTTACAGCTGTTAAAGCATCTCAGATAGACAATGTATCAGCTCAACCAGGAGAGAATGTCACTATTTGCTGTCAACACAACTCAGAAACTGGAAAAAACATACACTGGTTCAAGCAAACAAAGAGTTCTGTACCTATTGCCATTGTATACATGATGATAAGCTACGAGCTTAAGGAACTGCATACTAATTATTTAAATGGTTTTCAACAAGATCATCTGCTGATGTCTCTGAACACCGAAAACACCTCCCTACAAATTTTAAATGTGGATGTTTCTGATTCTGGTCTGTACTTCTGTGGTTGGAACTCTTGGGTGATGACATTTGGGGATGGAACACAACTAGAAATTAAAGGTAATCTGTCCTTATCAGTAACACTATTGTAAAGGAATGTTTTTGCTCCATGTCAAGTAGCAAAATATAACAAAAAATGAATTACATAGTACACATATATGTGGATAATTTTTAATGTGTTAAATGACTAAATATATTTAAAGTCTTTATTTATTGTGCAGAGAGGAGTGTAACACCACTGCAAAATGAAACAGAAAATACAAATAAAGGTGTTTATCATCTGAGTTTCTTTAACACTCATAACATTCATTTATAATAATGCTTTTATCTGAATGGCGGTTTATTAAAGTAAAATGTAATTTAATTTGAACAGATCTGAACAAGAGGCCGATTTCTACAAGAGACTGTTCTGTAAACATCTTTTATAAGCTGACCTTTATTTTTGGTGGTATTATTTTTATTCTTACCATCATTCTGCTCACCACGCTCATCATTAAGAGACAGAACAGAAACACGCAGGGAAAAGGTAACAGTGTATCTATTCTGTTCAGAAGATTTAGGCTATATACACTGTGAAATGGATATAATTTGGGAAATAATTGTACGTTTATAAAAAGCTAAACCTCTTTTTTTAGTCTCCATTTCTGTCGCCGCAGATGCTGATGGCCATGAAACACAACATCATGAGGTAAACTTATTGTTAAAATAAGAATGTTCATTCTCTGAATGCGGAAAAAGTACATTTGAAACCATAACCAAAAAGTAAAGTTTTTTTTTTTTTTTACTCAGAAGTCCTCTAAGAACTGCAGCATCAATAGTATTGACAAAAATCCTTGAAATTAAAGACCAGGCTGACCGGTCTACAAAAAGATTTAAATATGCAAATCTATGCTATTCAAATGATTAATAATGAGAATAGTTATAAACCATAAATTATTTATATTGAAATATTACTTTTACATCTAACATTCTTAAGGTGAAATGTTTCTTGAGATTGTTTTGCACACGGCCTGCGGGCCTTTTCTCTTTAGCTCTAACCATGTCTTTAAAAAGGGCTGCATAGTTGAAATAATTTCATGTGAATGCAACTCTTGAGCAGAATATCGCTCTATATTAGGGACATTTTATATGGTTAATTGTTAGAAGTAAAAATAAGGCCCAAAAAATAGTAATGGTATAAAGTGAGAGAATGTATTCGGATGCTAATAAGCTTTACATATACACAACATCCTTGTTTCTTGATTGTTTTGTTTATCTGATTTTCTTCTGTACATGTTTTAATTAAATTTGTTTTTAAATGTTGTTAAATACATCTTTCAATCTGTTGCAGGAGCCTCATTCGTCGGTGTATGCCGCTCTACAATTCTCAAAACACAAAATGACTAAATATATTTAAAGTCTTTATTTATTGTGCAGAGAGGAGTGTAACACCACTGCAAAATGAAACAGAAAATACAAATAAAGGTGTTTATCATCTGAGTTTCTTTAACACTCATAACATTCATTTATAATAATGCTTTTATCTGAATGGCGGTTTATTAAAGTAAAATGTAATTTAATTTGAACAGATCTGAACAAGAGGCCGATTTCTACAAGAGACTGTTCTGTAAACATCTTTTATAAGCTGACCTTTATTTTTGGTGGTATTATTTTTATTCTTACCATCATTCTGCTCACCACGCTCATCATTAAGAGACAGAACAGAAACACGCAGGGAAAAGGTAACAGTGTATCTATTCTGTTCAGAAGATTTAGGCTATATACACTGTGAAATGGATATAATTTGGGAAATAATTGTACGTTTATAAAAAGCTAAACCTCTTTTTTTAGTCTCCATTTCTGTCGCCGCAGATGCTGATGGCCATGAAACACAACATCATGAGGTAAACTTATTGTTAAAATAAGAATGTTCATTCTCTGAATGCGGAAAAAGTACATTTGAAACCATAACCAAAAAGTAAAGTTTTTTTTTTTTTTTACTCAGAAGTCCTCTAAGAACTGCAGCATCAATAGTATTGACAAAAATCCTTGAAATTAAAGACCAGGCTGACCGGTCTACAAAAAGATTTAAATATGCAAATCTATGCTATTCAAATGATTAATAATGAGAATAGTTATAAACCATAAATTATTTATATTGAAATATTACTTTTACATCTAACATTCTTAAGGTGAAATGTTTCTTGAGATTGTTTTGCACACGGCCTGCGGGCCTTTTCTCTTTAGCTCTAACCATGTCTTTAAAAAGGGCTGCATAGTTGAAATAATTTCATGTGAATGCAACTCTTGAGCAGAATATCGCTCTATATTAGGGACATTTTATATGGTTAATTGTTAGAAGTAAAAATAAGGCCCAAAAAATAGTAATGGTATAAAGTGAGAGAATGTATTCGGATGCTAATAAGCTTTACATATACACAACATCCTTGTTTCTTGATTGTTTTGTTTATCTGATTTTCTTCTGTACATGTTTTAATTAAATTTGTTTTTAAATGTTGTTAAATACATCTTTCAATCTGTTGCAGGAGCCTCATTCGTCGGTGTATGCCGCTCTACAATTCTCAAAACACAAATCCAGAAGAGCAGCCAGAAATACAGAGGATACAGATGTTGTGTATTCTGCCACTAGATACGGCACACGGTCAAATACTGTAGCCTACTGTAATGTTTAAAAGCCATATGTTCATCAAGACTCTAATATATATATATGCTATTACTAATGCCATACAATTAAAGTGAATGTGAGCTCTGCAATGTTTAGTATTTTCAACGCAATAAAAGTTGTAAAGATCAAATGCATTTGAAGGTTCTAAGACGTTTAATTTATATTTGATATGTTCTCTGTAAGTTAGATATAAGCAGGCCCTTACTCAAGAGGCAGGGGTTGTGAATGATATCACTTCCTATACAGACCCTGACAGGAAGAAGCTGTTCAGTGTAGAATGAGACGTGCTGATGGAAACTTGAGCGGACCAAATTACAAAGCTGTAAATATACACACCAAAACATACACTGTAAAAAAAAATCAAAAGTAGAGAAAACTTAAAAGTTTAAGGCAACCAGATTCAGGAGATTTTTTTAAGAGTTTTCTCAACTTGTTTTTGTAGGAGATTTTTACTTTTTGTTGTATAAACTGAAATGTCCTGAAGCTGGTTGCTTTAAACTTAAGTTTCTCAACTTTAGATTTTTTTACAGTGTAGCTGTACAAATTATTACAAATCTTATTAACTATGCTCACATTTGATTTGACAACAATTTAGTACTTTGTGAGCAGCAGCAGTATAGCCTGATCATTATGAATATTGATAATATTACTCATGACAATTTAAAGAAAATATTAAAATATTGTTTAAATCTGATTAAATGTGAGTGTAAACTGTTTAAATCAGATAAAAGCTTTCTTGGATATCTGCATACCAGTGTGTGCACCTGTTAGCACATGAGAGCATCACAGTTTGACTGTTTCCCACCCACCAGATTGACCCCCAGCTCATCTCTCAACCACACAAACACCATCACACTACATGCCTTTCACACTACTTTCCATAACCACAGACAAAATACCCCTTGTTTTTAAGTGAGGTGTTAAGTCACAGATGACAATAACTTGAATTTGAATTTGAAAAAAACTGAATATTATTATGAGACAGCAATGACAATAACCTTTAAATTAAAAAATATTAATATTTTTAAGAAATTAACTTTTTAATGCTATATTTATATATATATTTTTTATTATTTGTAAATATATAATTCATAGTATAATATATAGTAATACTTTGAACTACTTTGAAAAGTAGCAGGCCAGGCTCATTAATAAAATCAAAAACTTTACTCTTGCTTAATACGATCTGTCACTTATCTTGATCCAGCCTGCAGTCCAAAACATGTTACATGCTCCTGGCCGGCACTGTAGAAAAATGGGAAAAGAGCTGGTAATCTTAGTTTACAGAAATTTTCTTTAACTCTAAAACACAACACAATGCCACATGTAATTCAAAACATGGGAAAACCAGCTTTGGAAAAAAATCAATACTGAAAATTCTATTCTATTCTAAAATTCTATGGGCCCTATTTTTACAGACTTTTCTTAGCGTGAGGAAGAGAAACAATATTTCTCTTAATGCATTTAAGTGTTTATCACTGTGCTCCACTGAAACTTGACACCTTTGCTTCTTTGCAAGTGTCATTATTTAAGTCATATGATGATCTAATATAGTAATGTGTCTTATCTTTAGTAAGATGTTTTGAAGTCTCAGTGTCACTGCAATTTTATCACAATGCACTGTTAAAGTGTGCAACTGCATAATACCACATGTTGGTTCCTTTCACACATTGACTAATGGTTTCGGAAACAGACTTATGCCATAAATACATGTAAGACAATTAATTTGTTGCACAGCGCTCAGGTTGTGGTCAGCTTTTGTTTCTGAAAGTAACTTAGAATAAACAAGCGTTAGAATAAACAAGCCGTAAGCGCTCTTAGGTCTCTGTGGGTAAGTTTCCATACATCATCTTATTGCAGTGAAACCCAAGCATCAAAGCGAAGTGCAGACAGCAGTGATCTGGCTATGTTTCGAGGTTCTCCTCCAACATTACCAAGCAACCCTCCATAAATTATTCAAGCGCCTCTTTAATATACTGAATCACCATGCATAGGTGTTTTTGCCCTGGTTCAAAATATGCCACGTTAATAGGATTTTGTACTTTGCTAACAGGTAATTTAACTGGATGCTCTTTACCTGAAGGTGCAAGTTAAAAGAAGTTTGAAGTTCATTCCATATTTCATATTTCTCAAAGCAAAGATCTTGCTAAGGCCCATTTGTAATATCAAATGTTAATATTTATTTATTTTCAACTACTGTTGTTTTTAAACCCAAAATCACATGACCCACAGGAGGGATGTCCAATCCTGCTCCTGGAGGGCCAGTATCCTACAGAGAGCTTCAATTCCTGTTGGAGCGAAACTCTACAGGACAGTGCCCCTCAAGCAACAGGTCTGGACACCCCTGACCTACAGTAAAATATTGCTAGACTGAGGAACTGCTACAGTACCTATATGAGCTTAGAGTTTACAAGAATAAATATGTTTTTATTTGCATTAAATTAGGTCAATAAATTTGAGGGATTCTTATATTTTGAGGGAAACTGACTGATCAAAGCACTGTACGACTAGTTGTTCTGTAGTGGTTTGACAGCAGGGAGGTTTTTTGTGCCTGTGTTTTTTCAATGACTGCATGTAGGGGACACCAGTTCATTAGTTGACATGTTTTACAGCATAATATTGTTAGTGGTCATGTTAGTCGAAATGTTCTAAGGGTTAAATAATCAATTAAGCATCAAAAAGCATGCAAAGTGTGTCCAATAGCCATGACAGGCTTAATTATCTTGAACAGCTCATTACTGGATGAGCTACTGTACAACATTTAAATGTTCCCTGTATTTCTAGACTACATATAAATGTACTTTTGAGAGTATGATGTTATTGGAACAATGACTGGTTATTAATAAGGTTGATCAAATAACACTGGACATGTTTTTTTTTCTTTTTTTCTTTCTTTCTTTCTTTTTTTCTTTTTGTATTTTGATCATAATGTGTAGCAAGGAAATATAGAAAATAAAACGTCAAAAACTACTGAAAATGAGAGTTCACAAGAATTAAAAATTATCAGTTGATCATAAGGAGACACCAGACCCAGATTCACTGAGACTCCAATGTCATCAAATGTCATCTAAATCAGAAAGGCAAGTCTTGACTCCTCTAAACCCAGGCGTTTCACACCCACATGTCTTACAAACACTCCATAAGATGTTGCCAAATGCACAGAGGACCTCAACTATGTTTAAAGTACTTCTGACATTTTTTTTTCCCCTTAAGGACAGGTGCGTTTGTTGTGAAAGAGAGATTTGCTTTGCAAAGTTAATTCTTACCTTACAATATTTAAGAAAATGTTATTCTGATCTGTTCTGAATGATACTGCTTGTACTTTTTCCTTCTCAGGCTTCATCGCATCTGCTGCTGTATTTCAAAATAAAGTCCTGGAGACCTTCACTGCAGGCGAAACTATAACTTTAGAGTGCTTGATATCTCAAAGCTATGAAAACTACTTCTCTTGGTTCATGCAATCTCTGGGAGAAGCATAAACCAATCCAGCAGTAACATAATCTACTACTGCGGTCATTTGAAATTGTTGAAGTTGTTTATATGTTGTTGTGCTACAAGCAGGTTTGATGACGCACTAATGTGATAATGAAAGCTGATTGGCTTGAATGGGTAACCCTGACAATGATTGGTTGCTACAACAACAAATTTTATTTGACTACTTTCTGCATTTTTCGGGCCGCATTTTGGGCGAAAGAATAGAATGTATCTATTCTGATTGGTGAGTTCTGAGAGGAGCCCTTATGCTGTCAGCCACATGAAAGAAAAATAAACTAGGCCTATATATTTTTAGTTCCCTTTCATGGGAACGAGACACTGCGTCCTCTAGGTTTCCCCATACCGACCCCTAGAGGACGCAGTGTCTCGTTCCCTACTCAGGGAACCATGGTTACATAAGTAACCTGAGACGTTCCCTTTCATGGGAACTTCGAACTGCGTCCTCTAGGGGTCGCTATGGGGAAACCTAGAGGACGCAGTGTCTCGTTCCCTACTCAGGGAACCATGGTTACATAAGTAACCTGAGACGCTTTATTGTTACATTCCTTTTGAACTAGGCCAACATTTTTGAGGAAACTCAGCCTGGCTGATGCTATAGATTTTGTAGTAAGGCCAGTAAGCTAAAATTAATGCATGAATTAATGCATGTATTACGTGCATAAAAGATGTACTTCTTGTTTAACCTTTTATGTGCCTTGATTTGGCACTTTATACTGTATGTGCTGCAAATAACTAATAAAACGTAGGCTAAGTATCTTAGCTAATCCGTTTGCTGGAACTTAGTGATATGAATGAATAAAAAAGAATGACCTTTATTCAGATACAACAAAGATTTCTGTACTAAAAGCAACCCAATGAATGACAAGTTTAGACCACATGACAGGAAGATGTGGCTAAAGCGGTCAAGTTGCATAATTTGCACAAAGCCTTCAACCCAACACTCAATCTATAATCCTTTCAAGATTGATCTTTTGTCCTGCAGAAAGGCCTGTTGCATGTGTAGTCTTCTACAGATCAGTTAAGATGACTAAATTATCATACATCACATGCATTATACTTAACCTGTGTGAGTATGAACTTAAGATTTTTCTTTAAACCTTAGGCAAATGACTTTCTGACACAAACAATTAATTAAAAATCACTTAGTCAGAGTTATTCCGTGTGTACTGTACATAGTCTAAGGACTGGGATGCTGTTTTTGAAAGTAGTTAAAATTTTATTTTATATTTTTTAATGTTTAGGTGCATTTGCTGTGGGCATTTTATAGCATGTGTCTCAACCAGAGTCAGCAGTGAGAGTTCAGCCTGGACACTCCACAACTCTTCACTGCTTCACTCCAGACAATGGACACTTTAAAGTGTTCTGGTTAAAATTACAAAACAGTTCTGCTCCAGTTCTTGTGGCTTTGGCCGAATCTGACAAAACTGGCATAATGATTGGAGAAAAATTTCAGGATCCCTCAAAGTATAGATTAACATGGAACCAGCTCAGCTTCAGTCTCTCAGTACTGAACATCGAGCAAACAGACATCGCTGTGTACTTCTGTGGGATGATTATTTTTAATAGAATGTGTTTTGGAAATGGAACAAGACTGATGTTTGAAGAGCATTTTAATGATAAGCATTTGATTGGAATGTACCCAGCATATGTACTTTATTTAATGCACCTGAAGTGTGAGAAGAAATACTTTGCGAATAGCCTTAGTTTCATGATTTTGTTACTTTCAGATATTGCATTATACATTGTGACTTATTATAATATGAAATGACTTGCTTTGTTTATAGGAACGGAAATAATTAAGGAAAAGGAAGATGGCTGCAGTAAGTCCGCCTTGATATTCATTAGAAGATAACTAAGATTTCAATTAATATAGCTGAATAGTAAAGAGACAAAAAATTATTAAATCAAATATTTTAAAACATTCAAAAATGTGTTTTTTTACACTGAAAATAACTAGTGCAAGATTCACTTTGAATTTATGTTCATTTAGAACTTGCTAGTAAATTTCACAGATAATTACAAATAAATGGCAAATAACACATTGAATTAAACATCATAGTTTGAAGTAGAATGACTTAATATTAATTAGAATGACTTAATTAGTATTTTCTTGAACATTTTCCAATTTGTTTTTTTTTTACAATTTTGAAAAAGAAAAAAAAACATTTTTACAGTGTACTTTTACAGTTGTTGTAATGATTTAAAAGAATAATGGCAACATTATTAATTTTAATAATAATTTCAACATTTACTAATTTCGCGTTTTTAAAATTCTGTGTTGTTAATTAGTTAA
>NW_015623463.1:556317-559710 GCF_001515625.1 Sinocyclocheilus rhinocerous | reverse complement strand
GAACCATGGTTACATAAGTAACCTGAGACGCTTTATTGTTACATTCCTTTTGAACTAGGCCAACATTTTTGAGGAAACTCAGCCTGGCTGATGCTATAGATTTTGTAGTAAGGCCAGTAAGCTAAAATTAATGCATGAATTAATGCATGTATTACGTGCATAAAAGATGTACTTCTTGTTTAACCTTTTATGTGCCTTGATTTGGCACTTTATACTGTATGTGCTGCAAATAACTAATAAAACGTAGGCTAAGTATCTTAGCTAATCCGTTTGCTGGAACTTAGTGATATGAATGAATAAAAAAGAATGACCTTTATTCAGATACAACAAAGATTTCTGTACTAAAAGCAACCCAATGAATGACAAGTTTAGACCACATGACAGGAAGATGTGGCTAAAGCGGTCAAGTTGCATAATTTGCACAAAGCCTTCAACCCAACACTCAATCTATAATCCTTTCAAGATTGATCTTTTGTCCTGCAGAAAGGCCTGTTGCATGTGTAGTCTTCTACAGATCAGTTAAGATGACTAAATTATCATACATCACATGCATTATACTTAACCTGTGTGAGTATGAACTTAAGATTTTTCTTTAAACCTTAGGCAAATGACTTTCTGACACAAACAATTAATTAAAAATCACTTAGTCAGAGTTATTCCGTGTGTACTGTACATAGTCTAAGGACTGGGATGCTGTTTTTGAAAGTAGTTAAAATTTTATTTTATATTTTTTAATGTTTAGGTGCATTTGCTGTGGGCACTTTACTGCATGTGTCTCAACCAGAGTCAGCAGTGAGAGTTCAGCCTGGACACTCCACAACTCTTCACTGCTTCACTCCAGACAATGGACACTTTAAAGTGTTCTGGTTAAAATTACAAAACAGTTCTGCTCCAGTTCTTGTGGCTTTGGCTGAATCAGACAAAACTGGCATAATGATTGGAGAAAAATTTCAGGATCCCTCAAAGTATAGATTAACATGGAACCAGCTCAGCTTCAGTCTCTCAGTACTGAACATCGAGCAAACAGACATCGCTGTGTACTTCTGTGGGATGATTATTTTTAATAGAATGTGTTTTGGAAATGGAACAAGACTGATGTTTGAAGAGCATTTTAATGATAAGCATTTGATTGGAATGTACCCAGCATATGTACTTTATTTAATGCACCTGAAGTGTGAGAAGAAATACTTTGCGAATAGCCTTAGTTTCATGATTTTGTTACTTTCAGATATTGCATTATACATTGTGACTTATTATAATATGAAATGACTTGCTTTGTTTATAGGAACGGAAATAATTAAGGAAAAGGAAGATGGCTGCAGTAAGTCCGCCTTGATATTCATTAGAAGATAACTAAGATTTCAATTAATATAGCTGAATAGTAAAGAGACAAAAAATTATTAAATCAAATATTTTAAAACATTCAAAAATGTGTTTTTTTACACTGAAAATAACTAGTGCAAGATTCACTTTGAATTTATGTTCATTTAGAACTTGCTAGTAAATTTCACAGATAATTACAAATAAATGGCAAATAACACATTGAATTAAACATCATAGTTTGAAGTAGAATGACTTAATATTAATTAGAATGACTTAATTAGTATTTTCTTGAACATTTTCCAATTTGTTTTTTTTTTACAATTTTGAAAAAAAAAAAAAAACATTTTTACAGTGTACTTTTAAAGTTGTTGTAATGATTTAAAAGAATAATGGCAACATTATTAATTTTAATAATAATTTCAACATTTACTAATTTCGTGTTTTTAAAATTCAGTGTTGTTAATTAGTTAATGCATGTATAGCATGAACAATTAACTTTTTTTATAAAACTAACATTAACATAGTATTTGTAGTAACATAGTACTTGTGTTTTTATTAAATTAACATTAACATAGATTAATAAAGTAAAACTTTTTTTATTCCATTGTTTGTTAATGCTAGCAAATGCAACTGTTAACAAGTGAGACATTATTGTAAAGTGTTACCAGAATAATTCAAGATAATGTCCACATACTCTATATTTCATCTTATAGGGAAACAGTCTGCCTATGTTCGGCCAACACTGATGACAATCATTGTGGTGTCGATACTTCTCAACGTCATTCTGTGTTACATCTTAAAGAAACATAGAGCAGGTAATATTTATTTGCCGCCTACACTGATATTTTCAAAGTATGCCCATGCAGTCTTTGTTTTTCTAGTCTCACTTTTGTTAGTTTTTTCAGGCATTTCACAAACTAACGCAAGTCAAAATGTAAGAAATTTTCTTCATATTCTACATGATTTGGTGCTTTCAAATATTTAATAGCTGTTAAATGTTGTAATCTATCTTTAACATTTTTGGGGGGTTTTGTTTTGTTTTAGTCAAAAACAGAGGAGGTGAACTATGCAGCATTAACATTTGCTCACAATCAGAGGAAAACTAAACAGAGATCGAAAGAAGATCAAGAGCCCCAGGTAATATACGGAGCTGTGAGACATCAAGAGAATAATTGGATTTGAAATGATCATTTAAAATAATTTAATCTTGTAAGGAATTGACCTACAGTATAACCAATTCAAAGAATTTTTTTTTTCTAACAATTAAAATGCTAAATGCCAGTTTTGACCTGTATAATTTGTGCTGTGTAGTGAATATGCTGTGTACTAGAACAGTCAGCAATGTCATGCCCAACTGACTGCTTCAATACAATATTTCTGTTGTCTAATGCATCAGAAAATGTAACTAGTTTTCGATCAAGTTCTTGTGTGCTAATGTTTCACATGCATGAAAAACATACAAGAGCAGGAGGGTACAGTACACTGAAAAAAAATGTTTACTTAGAAATTGCTACTAAATTTCACAAATTATTACAAAGTAACAACATGTAACACGTTGAATTTGATGTGGCATTTTGAAGTAGAATGACTGAAATAGTATTTTCTTTTAAGACATACTCTTTGTTTTATTTACAACTTCCAGTGTACTTCTTTGACAAAGATACTTCTGTTGATATTTTTTTCTTGATATGAAATTTCTGATATTCTTTTTTTTTAACTGCAACCATTTTGTCTTGTGAAGCATGTGTAAGTTTGTACAGTATGTGTGCATGTGTGTTTTTGAACAAAATATTACTCAAAACACCTCAGGCATATAAGAACACAACTGGAGTTGAAAACATTAACATTTATTGATTGATTAAGAGGTTATACATTTTATGATAAATATGGTCTTTTATTGTATTATTGGCAAAGATACTATGATTCAAATTTCTATACATAAATACAAAATCTGAGGTAGGGCCTCAAGGATTAATGACATTTAAAATAAATTATGCCTTTTCATATATGTTTATTTTCTTATTTTTATACATTTTGCTTTTTTTTTTTTTTTTTTGTCTGGCACAGGAT
>NW_015623463.1:532090-556266 GCF_001515625.1 Sinocyclocheilus rhinocerous | reverse complement strand
TGGCACAGGATTCAAAATCTAGATATTTTTCATATTTATACTCTACAATTCAACTCAAATGATGCCATGATCTGTTGGAGGTCCATATCTGTATCCATAGGCAGATTTCCCTCATGTAAAACACAGAAATATATGACATTACCCAAGTAATAAGAAATTTTACCTATGCTCCGATAGGTCCACAGTAAAGTGCCAAATGACACGACATACATACAATATAGACTGACCACATAATGACTGATTGGAAGCTACTCTGTATCATTATTCTGAAATACACATAATAGTTTATTACCAGAGGACATCTATAAGGCCAAAGGTTACCTGAAGATGTCATATAACATATTGACACACATCAATAATGACCACTAAATGAAGGATGAGTGGCAGTATCTCAGTCTCCTAAATACACAGAATAATATATATCATTTCTTCATATAGGCTATTTGTATATATATACATATATATGTTTTTCATTTAGAACATATGTTCTTTTTTAAGCTTTTTTTTTCAGAACCCTTTGAGAAGTTCTCCTTCTTTGGTTGCCTACTGCCCAGTGTCGCCCTGTAGGTAGGAAGAGGTGGTAAACTCAGCTGCAGCTGCTAAGCGAGGGACACATTCGAGAAAAGGAGCGTAAAGGGGAAGCATACATGGACAAATAATCCACAGCAACACAAACAGCACATGCAAGACCGTTACCTATTATTTTTTTTCCCACAGAATATTTGTTACGTGAAAGGGCTTGTAACAATAGCTCTCGGACAGACGTACAGCAACACAAGGACAAACAGAAACTCCATCCAAAACCATGAATATTACAACGATCGCAGCAGCCATCTACTATTCGTGTGCTTTGGATACTGTTTGTTGTGCTACATAAACCCAGAGCTTCTATTCGAGTAAAATCAGCTCTTGCAATGAATAGGAAAACCTCAAACTGACTGCCAGGCTGCATTTGGCCACGTCTGGATGGTTGGATAAGTATAAATCTAAACATTAAGCACTGCATATTATTCCACACATTCACACACACATATACTACACAGAGAGTAAGATTAAACATCTATCAGAAAAAGCATCTCTTTTGTGACACTAATATACTGAGGAATACCTTTTTTCTTTTTCTGTTTTATAAATGCTTTATATTCAAAGTGATTAGTGTAGTATCTGCATATTACATGGCTTTTGAAACCCATCGTGCCCAGGCAAAGTCTCAGTGTTATTACTTGCATTGCATGGGCAGTGTGGCTCTTTTTACTAACTAAATAATATCCACAGTACTAATCGTTTAGGTATACATTCTGAACTAAAAATAAAAGTAGTACTTTTTTTCACTGTGGTGGAGGAGAATAATCACTTATTTTTATGTGACGTTTAATCAAAGTGCTTTTTGTAGTGCTGCGACTGATGAGCACAACAACTAACCTATACAGTGGTGTGAAAAAGTGTTGGCCCCCTTCCTGATTTCTTATTTTTTTGCATTTTTTTCACACTTTAATGTTTCAGATCATCAAACAAATTTAAGGGGCAAACACTTTTTCACACAGGGCCATGTAGTTTTGGATTTTGTTTTCCCTTAGTAATAAAAACCTTCATTTAAAAACTGCATGTTGTGTTTACTTGTGTTATCTTTGACTAATATTTAAATTTGTTTGATGATCTGAAACATTAAAGTGTGACAAACATGCAAAAAATAAGAAATCAGGAAGGGGGCCAACACTTTTTCACACCACTGTATATATATATATATATATATATAAAACTGTTGCCTAAAGCAATACTACGAAAGCATTTTATCTGTAACCATATTTACAGTCCAGTAACTGGAAATGATATATAAGGATTCAAATTGTCATTATATGGCATAATATTCTGAAAATGTCCACTTTCACAAATCGTATAGAGAATCGGTTATATGTAGGGCTGCACGATAATGGTTAAATGGTTCATCACGGTTAAAAAGTTAACTTCTTTGCTTAAAATATATATTTTTTTTAATTTCATCAGAAATATTGCACTTTCACATAAACACAAAATAAGAGAAAGTCAACTCGCATGGTTTGCTCGCAGATTTAATCGCAGCAAACAGTCACAAAAACACAAAATAAGAGAAAGTCACCTCGCATGGTTTGCTCGCAGATTTAATCGCAGCAAACAGCACAAACGGCCGCTTTAAAGAAAGCAGACTGGTTGCATTTCACTTTTATTTGCGCAGAACATCTCAATAGAATATCTCTAAACTCCAACCTACATGTCTGCCAGTGTTTTCAGCTCATCAGTGCTTTTTTTGTAATCTAGAGAGAGTGTGTACATGGTTAGGAAGATTAAGTGAACCATGTATCGATTTATGAAAAAAATACTCTGATTGGGGTATTTAAACTCTTGATATCTGGCAACAACAACCATGAACGGAAGCTTGTTACTACAGTGCAAGATAATGCAAATGCTAAATTAAATAGAAAGCGGGCAAATATCACAGGCGATTATGATTAATAAATCGAGAGAAGCAGAAATCATGATCACGATTAAAATACGACTCATTGTGCAGCCCTAGTTATATATGAATCACATCAAGTTTCCATAAATATGTTCAATTCTAATCCAACATCTAATAAGGTTGATGGAATGGAGTAATACCTGAGACCCTGTTTCATGGCGAACAGACAGAGAGAAAAAATATATAAAAAATAAATAAATAAAAAAGGAGTGCGGTCCCCAAGCACAGGATTTCAGATGAAAAACTTTTTTTTCTAATCTGCATATCCTCTGCAAGCAATTGTTAAAAATATTATGTAAGCTAGTTGAAGTTTCTAAAATATGTGACCCTGGAGCACAAAACCAGTCTTAAGTCGCTGGGGTATATTTGTAGCAATAGCCAAAAAAACATTGTATGGGTCAAAATTATCGATTTTTCTTTTATGCCAATAATCATTAGGATATTAAGTAAAGATCATGTTCCATGAAGATATTTTTTAAATTTCCTACTGTAAATATATTAAAATAATATAATTTAAAAAATTTTGATTAGTAATATGCATTGCTAACTTAATGTGGACAACTTTAAAGGCGATTTTCTCAGTATTTTTTTGCACCCTCAGATTCCAGATGTTCAAATAGTTGTATCCCTATCTTAACAAACTATACATCAATGGAAAGCTTATTTATTCAGCTTTCAGATGATGTATAAATCTCAATTTCGAGAAATTGACCCTTATGACTGGTTTTGTGGTCCAGGGTCACATATACACTTTTTATGAGACGATTAGTTTGCCACACATACCACACTCCTTGATTTTCCTCTACTTTTCATTTGTGCGCTCCACTATAACCGCGTACTGCATAAGGATAGGAGGATTCACAAAGTCTATGAACAGATCACGACACAAACTCCAAAGCATACTCTATAATATTAGTATACATACATAACTGCTAGTTGGCTGTTGAGTACTACTCTAAACAACATTGAATGGTATTATTACAGTTTTGCATGGCTAAGTTTTCTTGAAGACAGGGATGGATCTATACTACTGGAGCCTACACTATGAGTTTGGCTTCTATAACATTGTAGAGATATTTCCGACAGGTTAGTAAAAGAGTAGGATAGCTTATAATTCACAGAGACTGAAATGTGCTCACTTCCCTCCATAATGTAGTACAATTGGTTTAATTAGCACTATACTATGCAGTATTTTATAAACAGAGGAAGTCTGAGGCACAAGGTATGGCTATAAGTGGACACAAGTGGAGAGCGATAGTACGATACCAGAAAAGAGTTCGAGTTCACTGTGCACTACTCAGCAGTTTATCTCATTATGTTTGCTACATTTAAGAGATGACAAGCAAATAGACAAGAAATATAAATGTTATTCTCTTCATTATTTTCTTTTTAACATCAGCAGTCACTTCGGAATGAAAAAATTATTTAAAAAAACAACCACTGCATGATGCACAATCAGTCAAATATTGCCTCAACAGTTGCAACTGCATATTGCCTCTGAGAAAAAGGTTCAGCTGGGATCGATGTATTAGAATGTGCACGAAAGACCCACTCTCAGACTGACTACGAATAATTATTCAGAAAACAAAAAATCATAGGGAGTTGTCTGTGCTTTCCACCTGAAAAACCCCTCTAAAAGTGTCAGAAGAGGGGGAATATGGCTGAAAGAGAACGCTATGGAAAAGAGGGGAGGTTGAATAGGGAAAGAGTTTGACGTGAGTGCAAGTCTCACCCTCAGAGGCCTCGGGGAATCTCACACTCACAGGGAATTGAGGAGGATTATTGATATTGGGCTGATAGCTGGAAATCTTTGGGGGGAAGTTTGAGGCCAAGGGAGTTGGTACCCAGAGGGTCGATCATGTTCTTGTAGCGTTCCCCGCGGTGTTTCATCAGGAATGGACCCCAGTCGGGTTGAGGAGAGCACACCAACTTCAGACGCTGCAGAGAACGAGAAGGGGCATCTAAATTGCATGCTGGGTGCTTTGGTTTGGGATCCTAGATACTGATTAATTTGTTTGACCTTTTTCAAAAATAGAATTTAATAGAATTACTGAAAAAGACTCACTTTGATACATTATTTTGTTGTAAACATTGTTCATGTGTATAAAACATGTTGTTTTATATCCATAAGATTTCGATAATTCTTTATAATTATGCATGCAAAATTTAGTTATTACCAGGGTTATTATAGTAAAAATAAAAATAAAACCATAAAAAGAATTTTTTCATTACCTGAAATGAATATTAACTGAAATAAAATACAATTTCTAAAAATTTCTGTCTATGTTTCTAAAAAAAAACTAATTTCAGCTAGTTGCCAAGGCAACATTTCTTATTTTCATGCAGTTAAACTGAAATAAAAATGAATAAACTATTTAGGCAAATAAAAAAAAACTAAACTAATAAAATGGACAAAAACTGTACAGTTTCTAAACTTTAATGAAAATGAAAACAAAACATTTAAAAGTAAAAACTAATTCAAAATATTAATAAAACTATAATAGTTTCTCAATGAAATTAAAATAACACTGGCTCTCACACCACAGGACTAAATACAATGAACAAATAATAGCATAAGGTGATTAAAATGGGGAAAAACTTTGGGCGAAAAAAGAGGAAAGGACCTGGAATAAACACTTTTCCTAAAATGTAAAAAAAAAACTAGCCATCTACTTATTGAAAGGCAATACTGAGCAATTTTTAATAACACTCAAACAGAAAACAACCCAAACATCTCTCCCTTACCTCAATTAACGATCCAGGTGCAATGTGCATCTTAATAACAAACATGATGGGAATCCATATGACAGAACAGATGACCATAAGCCAGCCGAGAACCATAGACCAGGTCGGATAAGTGTAATCCTCATATGTCATCCCCTTCCACTGGTACAGACTAAGTGCCAAGATAAACTAGAGAGAGAGAGAGAGAGAGAGACAGAGAAAGAGAGAGGAAGGGTCAGTGGCAGCACTAACCAAAAGTAATAGTACTGATGGATTTGTGCATGCAACGACATTGGATGTGTGTCAAGAATGGTCATATAAGGTATAAGGTGAACATACTGTGAGAATAGTTGGTGTGACAAAGGCCCAGCAGATTCTCCAAAACTTGTTTGGCTGGAACCCAATCATCATCTCAATGTCCTCACAGAACCGCTGTAGTCCTGCACCACAAATACAGGAAGGAAGAAAGTCAACAGGCATTAAGATTTTAGCACTTCTGGTTCCATCCTCCCTAAGTGAATGGGTTTTGTGAATAGTTTTTGGTTAAATGCATGAATTAAGGTCTATGGTTCACACAAACAAAGATATTTTCACATTTGTGGCTAAATGAAAATAGATTTTGTCAGGGACATTAAACATCATCAGGCTGAACAAGTAAACTCATCGACTCGCTAGTCCACTTTCACAGTTTTTACTATTTATCAGCTATATATCTAATAAATTAATGTTACTAAACTAATCAAAACCTATAACTTAAAAAGGCTTAACAGGCTTAGCCTGCATTTTAGCTTGAACCTATTCATTGCTGCCTGCTTGTTTGTTTAATTACTTGTAATTTTCTTTTTCATTACCTAAAAATCTGATTCCTGCTGTGCACTAAAATAAATGACTGGAGTAAGTCTAAAGACAAATTTTGTAAACTCACCATAAATGTACGAGATTCCAATCAGTTCGAATATGGCAATGATGACCAGAGAATAAGAGGCTGCAAAAGTGTCCACCAGCTGAAGCATGTACATTCCACTCTGTGCGTGAAAACACAAACACATATGTACAGTTAAAATAAAAATAAATGAGACCTAATCTAAAAATCACCCAGTGAATCACTTTAATTAAAAAACAAACAAACTAACATTAATTCTAGACCTTTCCAATTATCTGCTTTAGGATATTCCATTCCAGTCTATTTACTTTCCTATTTACTTGGGGGTTTTTTTATTGTTTACCAGAGAGCTGCTTTAATTAAAGTGTGCTATAAAGGTAAAGTTCTTGCAGATGGGAATAAGAGTAAATGTCCTACCTCAGTGATCATGGGGAAACCCAGCACAAAAAAGGACAAACAGCAAACCAAAGTGAACAGAGGCTTGTGTTTGCGCAGGTACTTGGGGAACTCATCAGAAACAGACGTCACTATAGTTTCTATGGTGGCAAACTGGAGAGAAAAAAAAAATTAAATGAAAGAACGAAAGTGTGAATGAAAAGCAATTTAGTTATTTATTGTATTTTTTTTTTTACTGTGATCACATTACAACTGAAAAAAAAAACTGTAAATCATACAATTTATGATTTTCATTACCATAGTATCCAGACCAAGTGTAAGCAGCATGAGGAAGAAGATGATGGCCCAGAATGGTGACAAGGGCAACCTAGTCAGAGCCTCTGGATAGACCACAAAAGCAATTCCTGGACCTAAACAAAAAGAGCATATTTACAGACCAGACTGATCAAATGACTTTTAGGTGTGATGAAAGTGAAAACAGTTTTGTATATTTAGAAAAAAAAAAAAAAACAGCAACCAGACATCTGATCATAGTTAATCATAGCTCACCAGCCACAAACACATGCATTCATACTACCTACCTTCATCTGCCACACTCTCAATTGGGACTTTGAGCTCATGAGCCATGAAGCCAATAACTGAAAAAATGACAAAACCAGCAAATACACTTGTGGCACTGTTAGTACACGTCACAATGAGAGTATCCCTGAAAAACAAAGAGACAGAGCGCATTGTGTAATCTTACATCATTAATAATCAACCATAATGCATACTTTGAGCAGATGTGTCTATTAAATGTGTACAATGTGTAATCTTTTGTGACATTATAAATGTCTTTACTGTCAGTTTTGACCAATGTATCCTGGGAAAAAAACGGTTAATTGCTTTCAAATAAATAATTAATTAATAAATCTTACTGGCCCTAACATTTACACAGTAGTGTATTCTAAAGTGACAGAGCTGGCTACCTGTAACAGTTGTTATGGAACTTATTGTAGGACGAGAGGGTTATAAGACCACCCCATGCTGCAGACAGAGAGAAGAAAATCTGTGTAGCAGCATCCTTCCAAACCTAAAGTGAAAAAGAGTAAAAGAAAGAAAGAAAGACCAATTGAGGAAGAGAAATAATAAGCATTCTGGAGAAGAACATGTAACATTTTACCATCAAATATAAATAGCACCATTCTTTTTATTACCTTGGCATCATTGAGTTTTTCCCATTTGGGTGTTATGAAGTAAAGGATCCCAGAACCGGCTCCGGGCAGAGTGACCCCTCGGATCAACAGGATGACCAACACCACATAGGGGAACGTGGCAGTGAAATACACCACCTGAATACAAGGTGCATGTACATCACAACTATGTAGGTACAAACAATGTGTTTGTGAAATATAAAAAGACTTTTACTGACCAAAATTCAGAAAGTAAAACACATATACAATATTTTGACAATCTTTTGTTTTTCTTACAAGCTTAGAAATCATTATTAACCTATCTAATATTTCTTAAGCCAAATTAGTAAGCACACATTTACTAATTATGCTACACATTTCTCTGTGATACTGGGAATATTCCTATTTAGCTGCTAATCACTTACAGTTTTGTCTAATGTTCCTGCCAAATGATAATAATGATAGTCACAAAGGCTTACTTTTAACCTGTTCTGCCTGAGGGAAACTTTCCAAGAAAGAAACTCTGCTAATAAATATAATAAATTACCAAACCTGACTTTAGAAGCATAATTACTTGTCTTGACACCCACATTCACCAATACAACATCCGAACGGCAATTGAAACTTCAATAACATAATATGTTTATGCACAATACTTGTATTCAGCAAAGAAGCATTAAACTGATTAAAAGTGACAGAAAAACAAATATAATTTTTTAAGATCTCTATTGCAAATAAATGTTTTTCTTTTGAATTTTCTATTAATCAAAGGATTCTTAAAAATATATAATGATTTTTACAAAAACAATAAGCAGCACAACTGTTTTTAACATATACAATATATAACAATAATAAATATTTCTTGAGCACAAATCAGCACTAATCATCAATTAGAATGATTTCTGAAGGGTCCTGTGACACTGAAGACTGAAATAAGGAAGTCATCTGAATGAAGGAAGTCATCTTTTCACTGGACCCGAATGAGGCCTGCTGTAGGCTTCTCTCTTAATAGTACAAAGAGGAGAAATAAGGAGAGAAAATAGTCAACCTGTTTTCTTACCTTCCCTGAGGACTTGATCCCTTTTGCCAAAGAGGCATAAACAATAAGCCAGGCCAGAAAAAGACAAGCAGCCAAGGGCCAACGGATGTCACCTGGGTATTCAATACCCTTGGAAATATGCAACACATTATACCTGTCAAGAAAGCAGAGTGATTAGTATCCAATTAAGCTGAAAAAATTACACAAAGAGCATCTTTAAATACACAGACAGACAGACGGATAGATAGAAAAGCACACTTACTTGAAATACTCCTCACTAGGGCTGACATAGGTTTTATTGTCCATTGTGACATTTAACAGTTTACTTAAATTCCCGACAGCATTTGCAGATAAACAGAATGTGGTGTTCTTGATTGATGTGATGTCTCTGTCCCTTAGTATACAGGAGTCTGGCCAGAAGAAACAATGACAGAACTTGGAATGAACGTGGAAAAAATTCCATCGTCATTCACTACCTAATTGAAAAACAGTCTTAAAACAAATTAAGTCAACGAAATAAATCAAACGTCGTACAAACAGGCCTACACAGTTCTCTCTCTCACACACACACACACACACACACAACTGTAATACTGTACACAACGTCTTTGATTCGTGTGCAAATTTAGTGGCGCTACTCAAACGAGCCACGAGGTGGCAGTGCATCTCACTGCGGCACTGCACCAACTCTTACAGTAAATTTGTCAAGCAAGCAGATTTTCTGCTGAATTCACCAAAAGCACGACATTGAGAAAAGCGTTTTAAAACGAATTAAAACGTAAAAATGTCAGCAAATTAAATCAAGCGCATAATAAAACACCAGAAATTTTATTCAAATTAGATTTTAAGCAAAACTCATTCTGAAAGTATAGCAAACAGCATTTATTTCACTAATCGCACCTTTCAATGTGACACAATAATTATAAATAAAATAAAAACACAAAATCTAGTCTTAATTCATGATGGCACTAAAATGAAAAAGCACTTGATTTTACAGTTTCTGTAGCTGACAAAAATTTGTCAAGTCATCAAAAAAGAACTTCTGGCGCAATGGGGAAAGACAGTTGCATTTGGGGTATAAAAAGAGCAGGATGACACTGAAAAAACTAAATTGAGTGGTAGGGTACTTAATTCCTGAAATACAGGTTGCGCATTGCGCATTTTAGTTAGAAAAAAAGGGGGTGTTGGGGGGTGGACTCACAGGGGGAGAGTGCACTCGACGGTGTTCCATTCATTTTTACAGGTGGCCCATGGCAGTGTCTCCTTCAACGAAGCGAACAGGTAGTACAATGTCCAGCACATAATAATATTATAGTATATGGCTATCAAGACAGATATTATCAACATGGCAATCCCGCAACCTATAATAACAAAATGAAACCAGATAATAGAAATTACACTTAAAGCAGTCGGAAAGTCGATTACCAGTTCACTGGAAACACTAATATGACACATTAGCACAAACAAACATTGCTCATAACGGAGCATCAATTAATAAAGTAACGTCAGGTTACCTTGTAGAGCTGGGATCGCTTTCCATACTGACACCGGGCCTTGGCTGGCGAACTGACCCAAAGACACCTCCAGCAAAAATATAGGTATACCGGCGAGGCCTAACATGATTAGGTAAGGTATCAAAAACGCACCTATACAAAAACAGAGAACAGCTGCTATTGAAAAAGTCATGACTCAGGAGTAGTGCGTCTTTAAAAAAGGGAACAATAAACATATTAAAGTTTGAATTTTAGCTTTTCTTATATTTTTTAATTAAAATAAACATAATATATAACAATAGAACGAATTATATTATTTTATAATATTATAATAAGGTAGGCTAATGGATAATAAACACAATACATATTAAACATAATACAATAACACATATATACACTATTAATGTGTACAAATAATACCTGATGATAATCTTTCGTTGCCCTTATAATTCGTACATTAAAATAAAATCCGTGCAATTATAAAACGATTTTTTTTTTAATTTTGTAACAGAAAATAAAATTGCCTCTAACGAAAGTTTGTATGCGTGTATTACTACGCATTGACATTCCGACTCATTTTCGATAAAAATCGATCTGTAGCAGAACAAAAATATTTCCTAATATTTTTTTAATATGCCCCTTGATTGTTTCTCACCTCCACCATTCTGGAAAGCAAGATATGGGAATCTCCACACATTTCCCAAACCGACGGCATATCCCACCATGGACAGAATAAAATCCAGTTTGTTGGACCAGTTCCCCCGGGCCTTATTCTCATCTCCTTCATCATCATCATCCTGGAAGAACAGTCCACTAAGTATTTTTGAACGAATGCTGGCTGCTATATACATTTTAATAGATATTCAATTTTTAACGATTATGACAATCATCAGATTATGGGTCATTATTATTATAGAGGCATCAAAAAAAAATTTTTTTAATTCAAATACACAAATGTTCCCCCAAAAATGTTTGTCTCGTTTCCGTGACCTGGGAATAAAGGGGTCGCCCTTGGCTCTAATGAAACACCCCAAAGGGAATTGTACCATAAGAAGATTCTTATGTAACACATTATCCTACAACACAACCAGTCATCAGAAACCAATCTCTGAGGACAATAAACCTCACAATTCACAGGCATACGTATCCCACCATGGACAGAATAAAATCCAGTTTGTTGGACCAGTTCCCCCGGGCCTTATTCTCATCTCCTTCATCATCATCATCCTGGAAGAACAGTCCACTAAGTATTTTTGAACGAATGTTTCATTTGCAATGCAGTAACAGTTACTATCCTAATACATAGCCTACAGCATTTGATGTACTCAGGTTCCTTGACATATCCTCTTACTCGACCTGTTCGTGAAAACTGCTGTAATTATTGTGCTGTCAGAAAGAATCAGTACCACAGATTTTGTTTGAGAGACTACAGAACAATGTCCTTTTGTCCAAAACACTTTTATGACTAATATGAGAGCCATATATCACAAATGACAGTAGCCGTCTTTTACTCCTGAAACACATTGCATAGAATACATAACCGAACCTATACCGATATTTTACACATAAAAAACGAATTAAGTAAGAGCAAATTAAATTCAAACAAAAGGTTCGAAGGTCTTAAATTAGACTACATATTTATATGTGCATACGTGTTTTAAACGTTTCAGTAACGGTAAAATCCTACGAAAAACTACAAGTTAGTCACAGCGCATTTTTACCTGTCGCCAAAGACGCCAGCGAATAGATTTTGGCTAGGAGGTAACCATAGCAACAGTACGCCGCTCCAAATAACCGTCACTACTTATCGTTAAGTGTAAATTTAAATATCACAATAAAACGCTATATATTTTTTAAAGGATAATAGTGCTTGTGGTGGCAAATGACTGTTTCGCTTGAGTGAGACGAACCTCTAGAAACTCCAACCTTACTATCATCATAATTTTTTTTAATCATTTTTTGTATTTTTTTTTACAAACATAAGTGGGTTAAATAAAGGTCTCGCGAACAAAATTCTACCTGTAACTATCGTAACGGACAAAGCTGCAGCTGGATTCCTTTAGTTTGACAATGCTACTACGACACTTAAAATATCAAGGTTTTGTTTTTGCTCAAGACTCTCCCCGTTTGAAAGCTTTAGCTTAGGGGTGATTGGCTGATTCCACCGGAATGAAACGTTCCTTAACCATGCACTTACCCCGGTCACCGTGCCAGGCAGAACAGATGTATTGCCATCTGTACCCAGGATGATGGTGGTCTGGCTCATGGAGGTCCAGTCACCGGTGGTGTTGTTATGCTCCGCCGCGATCCTTACAGCACTTTGATTGTTAGACATGAAGTCCGACGTGGCTTTACCGGTCGAACCATCCATTTTACCGACGGAATCCTTGCGTACGGCAGAATTAACGGGAGCAAACGTGGGTCCAGGTGCGGCGTTTTTAAACGTCCCGTATGCTTTATTGGCTTCCATTTCGCACGGTTTATTTTCCGAAGGACAAAAAGTTTTCCGTTCGTTTACAGGCGGCGGTGGGGGCACCGGGTTCCCATTCTCCGGTTTGTTAGTAGTTGTAGCTCCAACCGCTCCCCCAGACGGCTGGGGCGGAATACTGTTTGACGGTTGTCTCAACATTTCCCCGTGCTCAGAAAAATCCTGCAACGTTAAATACACATTAGACAGGACCAGTACAATTAACGCAGCCTAACAATTAACTGCTTTTCACACCTAGTGACCGAGCATTTTTACAGAAACCTACCCCTAGGCAAAATGTTCACGCTATCATACTATAACTTCTGCAATGTATTGTATGCTAGACCGTTTCTGGACATGTCTGCTCCACTTCTTTGATTTTCAGCTCACGGACGGTAGCTGTTTGCTTCTTGCTTTTACCATTAGAGAAAGATTCTTTAATTTTACGCCTCATTTACCTCCTGTCATTCAACCCCGGCACATCCCCTGGTTTTATGGGCAATAGACAAGCTGCCGGCCAAGGCTTCCCCCCCTGCGGCAGGCACCAGTCCCGGTGTAAGTGTGCAGTTCAAGCCCGGGTGCAAACATGGAACATTACACCAGCAATTACATCGTACCATAGGAGATCACTGTCCTAAAACTCTTTTAAAATAAGTTAAAATATTCTAGTTATCTAAATACTAAAAGAGAAAGAAAAAAGTAAAATAAATAAAATAAATCGGCTGTCATATGAATACTACTACTACTAAGGTTATGAATTTGTAATTATTTGTTTTTAACGCGATATACATAACTAAATACTGCCGCTGAAAAGGTGTAAGAACGCCTGCTATAAAGTTTCAGCACCGTGGATAGCGACACTTCGTTTATTAGTGCACTTACAAATAATACTTTTCTCCCCCCAAGACTGTTCTAAATAATTTGTAAACTGTTCACAGCAAAAACACGCAAAGCGTAAAGTAATGAATGTGCTGTACTTACCATTTGTGCAGAGTCAACAAATGTGGGTTAATAGCAGAAAACAGCTGGAATCACGGCAGGCAGACTGAGTTTGGCCGTGCCAAGTGCAAAGCTTTCTATATCTCCGTGGGAAAGATCGGGTTTGCGTCAGTGCATGGCAAGGTACCCTTCGCATGACATTTTCTTGATAATAGGGCTTTGATAAATCATTGGCCTTCAATACTGATTTTTAAAGCGGCAACAAGCGAAGACGTGAGCTCGTGACACACACACAAGGCAGCGCGAGACTACGTTTGGGGACGGACTGGCTCGTGACTGATTAATAAACTTGTCCCTCAGGACTATGTAAAGATGTTCATCTGACGCACGGAGAAGATTCTGCAGACGCAGGCATCGTGGGGACTGCATAGTTGACCGACTCCTATACATACAGATAAATCTAATGACATTTCATCATGCAATATTATTAAAGATAGATAACAGGCCCATTTTATGTTTTCTAATTACATCTTATCACAGTTAGGGGCATTTACATGCAATGCACAGATCTGCGTCAAGTCTGGCTTTTTTATTTAGATAAGGCCATGGAAATATTATTTTTGCTATATTATATGAAATATGATAAGTTGCTTAAATTTTACATGAATGGCTATGTCTACAACCAAACAGTTGACTTTGGAAAATTATGAAACACTACTATACAAACTTTTGTAGCATATTTTCTATAGTATTTGAGTAATGGATCTCATGGTTCATAGTTCACACGTCAAACGAACGCACGCGTACCCTTATGCGTCACCGGCACACATATTGTTCAAGTGTGAAAAGTGGGCGAGGTTTTCAGAGGAGTGGAGGCACTCATTTGTTAAACTTTTACGCAAGACAAAGGAGTAATTTTCTATTTTTAGCTTCGATGTAACCACACTGCATTGAGCATCATCCCCCAGAGCACCTTTTTTTTCAACAGAGAAGCATTGAATTGAATATAGCATCTTTATGCATTATAATTATTATTGGTAAGAATAACTTGCATGAATAACTTGAACACACACACACATTACAATATATAGACCTAATAACAGATAACGTACATTTAAGTCGATTCATATTTGAATGTACTGAGCTGTCAAAGATTATATAATATCGGTTTTTGATTAAAGTTATTATAAAGTGCCCAACCAATTAAACAAGAAATATAATAACGTCGGTAAGTTGTTATTCAATCTTCGGCCGCTCAGTTCCTCAGTCTTGATATCACTCTATACATGCACGCTGCTGCAGTGACCATCATAAATCTGCGGCCGCCTGTGATAAGCCTCTATACGGCTGGATTAGCTCTTCGCTCTGGGTTTAATTGCTTTGTCAACAGAGAATAATTGTAACTGATTTCTGCTTCTCTTTCCGTGTCACCTTTATACGTTCTCTTTAAAGCACGTTAAAAAGAAACACGGTACGCCTTAAGTAGAGAGAGCCAACACAAATATGCAGTCTTTCAGTGGTCCACAACCAGCTAATCATTTACCTAACGAATTATTAAGTTTCTCAGGCTGTTTTTTACAGTTTCACATTTGGAATTGTCTTGTGTTGAATACAATTTTTGTATTTGGGCATTTTCCGAACTTGTTTTTGCTTTGCTCTAAAAATGACAGTGGATACAATGGGTCTGATAAGCAATAAATTACGTTGAAACAAAGTAGTTCTCTCCACTTTCTTTCACCCTATAATTAATTGCATAAAATAAGATTATGCATCAGCCGATGGTCATTTGTCTTGTTAGTATTTGTTGTTAAAACAACACAAAACGTGCCCGTAAGATATGGAATAGGGCCTTAAACGAAATCATGCTTCTAACGATTATCAGTTTCTTATCTGTGGACATTTTTCAAATTTAACGCAACTGTATTAATAAAAGATGGTTTCATATTAGCATGATGGATTTTTTTAAAGACCTGGGTCAGTCTTGCACACCTACTCTACGGCGTGCACGTGCACTTAAAGGGCAAGACCGCAAGTGTGGATACTGGAACATCTAGTACAGTAGTGCCGTATAAATAAATAAAAAAATCATATCGGAGGCAAAACTGTCACGTCTCTTTAAAAACAAACAAACAGCATTTTTGGTCGCAGACCCCAAATATACTCTCGAATGAAGAAGTCATGCCAAACATATAGACTAGCGGATATGCAATCGATTTGTTATGCCTATATTATCAGCTTTTTCCACACAAAAGCAGTTTATTTCTTTCTTTCTTTGCGTGAACATTTGGGTGGCGTTATGCAAATCTTCCCACAGAGCGACGTAGGTATGTTGGGGCGTGTTAGAACGAGCCGTTTTAGGTAGGTGTGGCTGACTCTTAACTTTTATAAAGAATATCTCTTTGGATTTGAGACTTTAGTCTTTGCAACTTTACAGATCTTCTTTATGCACCAAGAGCTTGTAACACTCCAAAGAGAAAGGAAAAATTGAAATCGCATCATATGACCCCTTTAAAACAACACAAAACGTGCCTGTAAGATATGGAATAGGGCCTTAAACGAAATCATGTTTCTAACGATTATCAGTTTCTTATCTGTAGACATTTTTAAAATTTAACGCAACTGTATTAATAAAAGATGGTTTCATATTAGCATGATGGATTTTTTTTAAGACCTGGGTCAGTCTTGCACACCTACTCTACGGCGTGCACGTGCACTTAAGGGGCAAGACCGCAAGTGTGGATATTGGAACATCTAGTACAGTAGTGCCGTATAAAAAAAAAATCATATCTGAGGCAAAACTGTCACGTCTCTTTAAAAAAAACCCCAGCATTTTTGGTCGCAGACCCCAAATATACTCTCGAATGAAGAAGTCATGCCAAACATATAGACTAGCGGATATGCAATCGATTTGTTATGCCTATATTATCAGCTTTTTCCACACAAAAGCAGTTTATTTAGCATGAGGCATCACTGACTGCCATTCAAACAACAAGCTTTTGTTTATCTTCCGGGAGGCCGCCAAGTGCACATTTTAAGCTAATTAAGCTAATATCTGCTCCCCCTAGTGGACAGGTTCTGTTATCACACGACTCCCTGAAAACTTTATTCTGATTGGACAATTGTGGCATTCAGGTGATATTTCTTTATGACAGCTGTCAATGTAACGGGGTGCATAAAGGCAACCAATCTTATACAATATTGTCGTAATTCATTTGTCTGCTATCACTATGTGAATGCTCGGTCTTCAATGTTTCGAAGCTAAGTTGCTAGACTTACGTATGCACATGACCATGACGTCATTGCATGATTGAGTAAAAGAACTTAACCTCTGATCTCTGTGAAACAAAAAGGACTCAGGGGACTTTAGTGTTACATTTATGGTAAATATAAAACCTTTTTTTTTTTTTATTATAAAAGAACATAGAAGTACTTAGATTTCATGGAAGCTTTTACTTTATTCACTCAAGTAGGAAATGAGATTTCTTCCATTGCTTTACATGAAGAGTCAAAGAGGCCCAAATATATTATGGGATATTAAGAGATTTAAAACGAAGACAGACTTTAATTAGTTGCCCAAGTTGGTGACTCTGTGTATGGTCCTGTTGTTTGTCACAGAGAGAACAACTTTCACTCTATATACAACTCATGAATGATTGACATTTGATAGAAAAACTTTTAATAGAATGTTTCAGTTATTAAACACTGCATTGCTCAAAGTATGTGTTTTCCCCTAATAAAACTTCTTCACTGGAGGCTGTAGGTTTGCTTCCGGCCAGCGATGTCAAGTGTGATGAGCAGTGCTCTGGGGTCCTTTCTGTTCTTATGCACTGTGATTTGACCTGGAAGTTCCTCTCCTGCACAAGGAAAAATAGAGAGTGGAAAACAGGATTTGACACAGATCAATCTCCATGGTGACATGCCTTCACACCAGCTAGAAATGGAAGATATTTCAGCTTTCCTGGCATGCGTTTACATGCAAGAGTAAATATTCACTTTTTATTACCATACAGCTCAGCCACAACTGACACTTTTCTGTCAAAACTCGGAGCTGTGTAATACTAAAAGTGGGAATGTCTACTGCCTCTCATTGAACAAAACTGAAACTAGCTGAGAAGAGAAAGATGGGATTAAAAAGCTGAGAGTGAATCAGGGGAGGATGACATGCAGCTTGGCTCCAGATGGCAGAGAAAGCTGCTGCTCTCTACAGTACGACTACAGTAGGAATACAGGCGGCACGGTTTATAAGGAAGGCCTGAAGACAATGACGATGATTACACCAGATAATCACTTTGATTAACTTCACGTTTCACTGCCAGACGTAAATGAATGTTTACCCATTTGGCAAACAAGCCCTCCACCCCCCATCATTTCTTTCTTTGCTGCAGGTTACATGAGATAAAAATATGCTGACTGCAGCATTTTGACATGAGGAGATGGGGAGAAGTCAGATGTGACCGTCACAGTGCGCTGCAACTGTCACATCGTTTTTCTTGTACCTTTTACTGTCAAATGATCCCCTTAAAAGAACATTTAAAAATTCATTATTTCACAATTCACTTTTCCTTAACCCAAAAAAGTTATTTTTGGATGCAAGTTCAAGATCGCTGAGGCCTGTTCACACCAAGAACAAATACTATAAAGTTTAAATAATCATTCTAATTCTATGAGAATAGGGAAGTCTATACCACAACTATAATGATAACGCTACAGAGGGATATATGGAAGCTTCAGCATGCACTTACAAGGTTAGGGACCAAGAAAGGTTCTTATCACTGATCTATATTAGAGAATATTTATAACGATCAGTGGTTCTTATACAGAACCAGTTCTGTTTTTTGAAAAATACCAGAACTGGGCAAAATTCATAACTTTCGTTTCTAAAATTGTTTCTGGTGCAACGCGTTAGCAAAGCACTGGGAACTTTACCAGAATGCAGAAAACACGGATGAAATTCTCAGAAGTAAGAAAAAACTTTATTGCCAAGTATGTTTGCACATACAAGGATTTTGTTTTGGTGTCACAAGCTTCCAGTACACAGAGACAACAACTAATAAAGCAACATACAGATAATAAAAAATAAGATGTGAATAAAATACACATATGTATAAATAAACAAAAAATTGATTTTTTTTTTTTTTTGGAGTCATAAAAAAGAATTGACTGAATTTCCTTAATTTTAATAGAAATGGAATAGTTTAATACTTAATGGAATCAGAATTGGAATCATTAGGCAGAACCGGAACTGTAAAATTTCTTACAATTCCCAACCCTACATGATTATAATACACAGAACATTATTTATGTGAATACGCATTTATGTGAATGATAATATAGCTATCGTTATCATTCTTGGTGTGAACGGGCCTTTAGAAACTACTTGGCAAACAAGTCATGCACTAATGTGTCAGGAATAGAAATCATCAAAAGGTTTGTTCAATAGCAAAAAAGCACAAATAAAAAGCTGAAGCCTGATTTTTATTTTTTTTGTAAAAAAAATTGATCTAGCAAGAAATCCTTTAATTAAAATCAGCTGTGCAGTGACAACTTGACAGATCGCATATTGCCTACCAAAAGTAAAAAGCACGCACAGTGGGTTTTCTCTTCACCAGTAAGAGCACAAATGATAGAAAGATCTATTAAACTTCAGCGCCCTGCAGAAAATGGCTGTGTGCATCACACTGGTGTGTGTCTGCACTTCATAACAAACACTTGCCCACAGTTACTGCCAATGGGCTTTGATACACAGAGGTCTGTAGAGAGAACCAAGAGACAGAGAGTGAAATTACATGACCCTACAATTCCTGGTTAAATCTCAGAGTAAAGCAGTTTGGGATGTAGTTACTGGAAGATTTTATTCTGAGACTACAGAGGCGAGAAAAAGATTGGCGATCTATGAGAAAGAAGCTGTTGGTGCACGTTAATTAAATGAAGGAGACAAGGCTGCTTCTAAAGCCGTCATACATCACCGTGCCATTTGCATTAAACATGCCAGTGCAACCAAGGGTGACGGAGGCTGAAACGAGAAACGATCGAGACAACGTAAAACATCTTGATGTATTCCTTGATAATGTGACTGCTAATCAACAAGCTGGTGTGTAAATGTACAGAACAAGCGTCATAGGCTACGCAAATATTAATTTAAAGGAATAGTTCAACCAAAAAATGAAACTTTGCTGAACATTTACTCACCCTCAGGCCATCCAAGATGTAGATGAGTTTGTTTCTGCTTCTGAACAGATTTGGAGAAATTTCTTCTGCAGTGAATGGGTGCCGTCAGAATGAGAGTCCAAACAGCTGATAAATACATCACAATAATCCACACCACTCCAGTCCATTAATTAATATCTTGTGTAGCAAAAAGCTGCACGTTTGTAATAACATTTTTAGCTTAAACTGTTACTAGTCCGCTATCCATAATATTGCTTTCTCCAGTGAAAAAATTCTTTTTAAATATTTTTTTACTGGAGGAAGCTTTATTATGGATAATAGACTATTATGGATTATTATCTAGAAGCGACAGTTAAAAATTAAAACATCTTGATGGATTTGTTTATTACAAATGTGCAACTTTTGATGTTAATTGATGGACTGGAGTCATGTGGATTACTTGTGGATTATTGTGATGTTTTTATCAGCTGTTTGGACTCTCATTCTGACGGCACCCATTCACTGCAGAGCAAATTGGTGAGCAAGTGATGTAATGATACATTTCTTCTGCACAACACAAACTGTTTTTGTCCATATAATGAAAGTCAGTGGGGTCCAAAACAACATTGGACCTTAAAGAAAAATAAAAAACAGATTTGAAACAGATTTGGAGTTAAATGATGACAGAATTCTCATTTTTGGGTGAACTATTTAACCCTTTGAAAGACATTACTTTTGCAACATGGACTTGTAAATGAAACACAGCATCAGTATATCTAATGTTCAATCACTATAGCAGTTTTCAGGGAAAAAAAGCCTTCCCCAACACTCCAGCACAAGATACAAAGGCTGCATTATAAAACTTCTCTCTCGCTCTGCAGCGCATAACCTCATAAATCTGCGGCCCCTGTAAAGGAGATGCATAAAACAGGCCTTCGGAATCACCAGCTCACCACAGTGCCCCCGTCTATCAAATAATCGCACCTCCTCCTAAAGGAACCTTGCTCTGACACCTCAAGGACCTTTTCACACAGCAGACGGACTGCACTTCCTGTGAGTTTAAACTACTTAAAAGCACTACAGAAAGCATTGCATGGTTGATTCAATAAGCAGCCTTGTTCTTCAAGTCTATTACCAATATATCGGCTTTTGAACACTTATTTGGAGAGCAGACGTGACGTGCAATACACTTTCTACCCTCAAAATGTCCCAAGACCACTCAACACAGGGTGACCTCTTTTATTCGAGCTCAAAGGTTGGTTACGCATGACAAATGAAGCTTTTCAAGGAAATGTTCTCATCTTTTCCTTTTAATGATCGGCAAAACCAACTAAATCATGACAAATGATGGCTGCTTTAATTGATGCGACAGCATCTGAAGGCATTTCTGAGGGCGTTTTGCATTTCCGTTGAATACTCTACCTCCCCTCTCATCACACCGCTGAAAAGTAATTACTAAACTAACACAAACAGGAGAAGAATCCACGCAACCTGAGCGTGAGCTGACAGGAATGCATTTTTCTTCTAACAATCGATTTCTTCTCTCGATTTCTTTTATGCAAATGACAGCCTGGCGATATACAACACAAAACACATTACTGTTATTGTTTGGAAAAGAAATCCAATTTAAATTCACAAGTTACAAATCACGTATTAAGTCAAATGAGAAGAATGTCAAATGTAATTCCTAATATTATTTGAAAGGATTCATATTTTTGTGAGATACATTACAGGAAAGTGTGGTTCTTATCTTTTCATTTTAATCAATAAAAATGAATCATGACATATAAAGTTTCAGTTATTTTTCAAGGTGCCAAATTAAGTTAAAAAATAACTTTTAGATGTGAGTTTTGCATCATCTGTGAACGACTCCTTACTCATGCTCACAGTAAGTGTGGTTTTGGCAGGTCATGATTAAATGCATAAATTTTTCTTTTTTTTAATAATAACTGTACTAAATCAATAAGATAAACTGACATCACTACTTTAACACATAAATGCGACTGAAAAATTAGTATAGACTGAACAAAAGCAATTACTAATTTCACAAAAAGAAGAGACATAAATGGTTACCAGAGCAGCCCAAAAAAGTACTGCGGTAATACTATTGTATATTGATATACACTTCTGTGGTTTTGGGATGAAAATTTTATTTTTACTCACCAAGGCTGTATTTATTTGATGAAAATACAGTAAAAACAGTAATATTATGAAATATAATTATAATTTAAAATAACTTTTCTATTTTCACACACACAAGCATACATATATATATATTTATTTTAATTTAATTTAATTTAATTTAATTTAATTTAATTTAATTTAATTTAATTTAATTATTTTTCCTGCGATTGCAAAGCTGAATTTTCAGCAGGTGAATTTGCTGTTTTGTATTACTGATTTGATGCTTAAGAAACATTTCTTATTAGAAATGTTTAAAACAGTTGATTTTTTTTTTTTTTTTTGTGGAAGCCGATATAATTTTTTTCAGTATTCTTTGATGAATGCTTTCTATCAACCTAATGTATTAATAAAAATAAAAAAAACTGACCCCAAACATCTGAACAGTAATGTACCATGAATGATGACAAAATACCATTTTATAATTTTATATCATTCTTATAGGATGTTAAACAAATCTATACATGGTACTCCAAATTATACTATAGTATAATCATGGTACATGCCCAAAAACACTTGTTTCCCCCAAAGATGTTTCTCTTACCAATTTTTCCTTTATCTTTTCATTACACACATTTGCACATATGGTTTTGACAACAGCAAAGCAAACAGAAAACGAAAACTCTAAACCCATATGGTGCCAATCAAGAGGCAATAGGCCATTCGCAGAGCTAGGTGAGTGCATGTGAGGAAAATATGAACTATAAATAACTTAATCAAGGTTAGTCACTATAAATCACCAGTGTGAGGGACACTGTTTATAGATTTGCCATTTTTTGGAGCTACTGCAAAATGGTCAAATATGCCATACAATATAATCACACAACTGTGCCTTCTGATTATAATCTGATGCTGGTATCAGCAATGCAGGAGTAGAGTTAGCAGACCTTCAGGTGGACGGCACTCTTATCATTGAACGGCTCCTGCAAGGGACTGTCCGTGGTAATGCCCGTGGACAGCTACTGTTAGGCCACAGTCATTTATAATAGTGTGCGCTCTATCAGAGAAACTGGCTAAAGCACCTTCATCCATCTGCACATCAGATGACATTTCTCCGATTCCCATTATAATAAGACACACTTCATTTGTTAGCATGGCCGGGATGATGTCTCGTGATCTAAGTGTAGATGGTCTGCGTTGCTCTTAAACCTAAACATGAGGCAATATGATTTTTTTTAAAGACTTTCAGATTCTGATTCACTTCCCTCTCATAGTATTCTTCCCATTATTTGCTTCTTTTAAACAATAGAGGGCTGATATGCGTGCAATTTTGCAACAGCCAGTTAAAAATAAATAATATAAATTTAAATAAATATTAAAATGACACAGAAATGTACATTTAAATGAATCAGTTTCTGGCTGATTGTCAGGGATTCATCACAGTCACTGCAGTCACCAGCCAGGATAATCACCCGATCACAGTCACCTGAGTTCTGATCACCCGCACCTGCTGTCACCAATCAAGCCACACTACAAATACACACTCATCACAGTCACTCACTGTCCGGTCTACCGTTCACTCCTATGGACTGCTCTGGACTCTCTATACGATATTCTCCTAGAAAGACTTACCTTCTGGCCTCCACCACCGGCGTTGGGGCCGTGCTGTCCCAACATTATGGTGAGCCTCCTCACCTCCAGCCTTGCGCATACTATTCCAAGAAACTGATCCCAGACCTGTCTTTCACTTACCCGTTGTGTCTGGCCTTGCTTTATGACACTGATATCAATTATGCCATTTTATGGTGTTTTTACACTTGAATCCTCTTTACAGGAACCAAATCATTTTATATGGGCAAAAAACACTACTACAATTATTATATTTGAATTATTTGTCAATTAATATAACCGTAGTACCATTACAATTACATTAATGTTATTATTAATAAGTGACATAACTAAAAGCAAAAGCCTTTTAAAACTTATATGTGACCCTGGAGCACAAAACCTTAAGTCGCTGGGGTATATTTGTAGCAATAGCCAAAAATACATTGTATGGGTCAAAATTATTGATTTTTCTTTTATGCCAAAAATCATTAGGATATTAAGTAAAGATCATGTTCCATGAAGATATTTTGTAAATTTCCTACTGTAAATATATTAAAACTTAATTTTTGATTAGTAATATGCATTGAACTTCATTTGGACAACTTTAAAGGCAATTTTCTCAATATTTTGATTTTTTTGCACCCTCAGATTCCAGATATTCTAATAGTTGTATCTCGGCCAAATATTGTCCTA
>NW_015623463.1:511495-531769 GCF_001515625.1 Sinocyclocheilus rhinocerous | reverse complement strand
TATATATATATATATATAATATATAAATTATATATGCATTATATATGTATTATATATATATATATATATAATGCATTTGCTTTTGCGTAAGTTTGCTTATTTACATGATTCAATTTGAACAGTTTTTAATAAAAAAAATAAAAGACCATTTCAGTTTAATTTTCTAATATTTAATCTTAAGTGGCGACAGTAATTGTCATATAACAACAAAATAAATCTCATATCTGTTCATGTTGTTAAATGCTTTGTAAGCATATTTAAAAATGTGTTAAGTGATAAAAATCCTTTGGGCTCACAAGTAGTCAACGGATTATTGGTTCTATGTGAAAATACCATGTAATCAGATCACACACAACCTCAACCGGACATATGATTTTGTGTTAGAACAACATAAAACATAGGGATCACAAAAACAATGCCCCTATATAAATCTATCTACAAACCTGATGTGTTGTGTCATCTTGAAACCCTGTTGGAATGATTCTCAAGACTCAATATACTGTATCATCACATATATTTATCAACAGAAAGAACAAACTGCATTGTTTATGTGGACAGGCTTTAGAACTGCTCAATCATGTGTCTGTCTCTCAATGACTGACGGATAACCTGTGTCACCATCTAAGAATCAACTGTCAGAGTAAAGAAAGATAGGATACACCTCCCTGTGACACATCTTTTTTGTGTTTTAAAGAAAGGTGAAGGCTGCATATGTACTTGCCAGATCTCATCACAGTTTAAAGACACAAGTACATTCAAACACTGGTGTGAAGACAGTTAAACAAATACGAAGCATGTGTGAACGGGATACAAACCGGTTTTGACAGGGATAGGGCTTTCTAGTAAGAACACCACCTGTTTCCAGTGAGTCTTAGTGCAGTCTGGAGCAGTGGAGAACATGACCTAAAATTAAAACACAGCTGTATTAAAAACCAGTTTATGTTGAGATAAACAGGAAAATGCTCTTGCCCTGCTTGACTTATATTGAAAATTGACTGATAAGAAAGAAAAGTTATTGATTCTGTAAGTGAATAAGTGGAAATACTCCGTTTTGGTGTCAAAACTTGATGACTAAAGAGGATTCATGCAAATAAATATTTACAAATAATATTTTGTTATATTTTTTTTTCTCCATTACAAAAAGATTTACACCTAAAAATCAAAGGAGCTGTTTTATTCTACATAAGGTGGGTCGCCCTGTCATGGCGACTGGCATGATGAGATCACATGACCAAACAATACTCACTTCATCCCAGTAACCCCTAATAATCTGACACTTTTGGTTGCAGAATAAATCAGCTATGGGTGATAAACATGCCTGCCTTTTTGAAAGGCACCACTAATAAAAAACACCTGCTTTTGTGTGATGTTGCATCTGGAAGCTTATTTTTGCCATGCAATAAAGAATAAAAAAGGTAATTGAGTTTTTATGTGACAATTCTGACTTTTTCTGGCAATACTAAATTATATCTAAAATCTATCTAAAAAAATTAGATATTTTTTTCTCTCGCAATTGCAAGATATATAAACTCAAAATTGTGGGATATTAAGTCAAAATTGTAAGACATAAGCTCCCAATACTGAGAAAAAAGTCTGAATTGTCATAGTCACAATGACCTTTTTTATTTTTAGTTTTTTATTCTGTGGCAGAAACAAATACAGAATACAGAATAGCGAGACATTTAGTTATCTGAAGAAGATCAAAATTGCAAGATGCAAACTCAGAAGTCTGTATAGTGAAGTCTAAACCCGCAACTGAGAAAAGAGTCAGAATTGTGAGATTAAAGTCGAAATTAACTTTTTTATTTATAAACAACAACAGAATTGCAAGATGTGAAGTCAGAATTCGGAGAAAAATGAATGAATGCGAAATGTAAATTCGCAGGTATGACTTTATAACTTGCTATTGTGAGATAAAACAGGCAAATTGTGGGATATTAAGTCAGAATCAGAAGATATAAACTCACAAGTGTGAGAAAAAGTCAGAACAGAGAGATAAAAAGTCGCAATTACCTTTTTTATTTTTTATACCGGAATAACGGAAATAAGCTTCCATACATCCAGGCCGATAGGTGGCAGTGTAAAGTTCAATGAAAAAAATGTAATGCAAATTATTTCATTACAAATTCATTACAAGGTGACAACAGAGACTGAATTTAGGGAAACTAGAAAGAAGTGTGAAGACAGAAAATGGGCCAAAATAAAATGCAATATTAAATTTCCCAGGTCAGAAAACAAACCAACTGCTCCTTTAAACTGAATCAGGCCAAAGCAAACATAATTGCTGTGGTTATCCACCAGATCATTAACAGTTTAAACAATGTTCTCAAACATCAAAAACAGGACAAAAGACGGAAGATCCCTCCACATCCTCCTGCTTAAACTCCCATTATCAGAACCCAGCGCACGATCGCTCTCCCAGTGCTGATGGGTTTAGCTTATTTCATTGCCTGTTCCAGTTGGCCACTGGAGGAAGGCAAATGCTTATTTCAGCATTTAGGTATGAGAGGCTGGCGATTGCATTGCGATTGCCTCGGGCCTAAAAGACGGCAAGGCGTGACCGCAAATGCTCGCTGTTAAACAGCACAGCACTATTGCTTACCTTGTTTCCGCAGCTCTTGTCGAAGAAAATGTCAAAATAGCCCACGATGGCCTGGAATGAAATATGAGAGAGAGGTTAGAACATGACATTTTCGTAAACGCTCACACGTGTTCGGGCCAGCAGGAAGTAATTAGCAAAACAGGGTAAAAACAGACATGTTGACAAGTAATTTAAAAAAAGCACAGTGTTGTGGAAACGCTCCATCTAAAAAGATAATCTTTTTATTTAATAAAGTCTAGTGATGAATAATAATCCTTTTTGTTTGTTCTCTGTGTTAATACACACAGTGTGTAAAATACCCAATATTATGGAAATGAAAACTACCCTTTTTTTGTCCCAACCTGCCCCCAATGACAGTGGAGCAACTCTATCAATCTCAGGAGCATACTTGTAGTGGCAATGATGCAGAACTAATAGCTTTTAATCCTGACGCAGCTGACAACACGAGGGTCTGCTCGCTCACACAAAGAGCGCAATCAATGAGAAGAGAAAGAGAGAGAGAGGAAGAAAGAGAGAGAGAGAGAGAGAGAGAGAGAGAGAGAGAGAGAGAGAGAGAGAGAGAGAATACACAGATAAAGAGAAAATGGGGCATAAAGAGAGAGGTAAGCAAGACAACAATGGAAAAAAAAGACACCTCAAAGATGTTAAAAAAGAGTGGGAAGAAAAAGAAGAGGTGACTAAATTTTAAGCAAGATGTTTACTGGAGCTGCTCTTTTCTTTAACCAAATCTGGAGTATTTTCAACTTTAATTAAAATTAAATTAAATTAAAAAAAAAAAAAAATAATCTAGCACACAAATTTACAAAATAAATTTTAAACCTGCTTTATTAAACTAATTCAAATTATAAACTGGCTGCTTTAGTGAATCTTACATATGACAAACAGACTTCAAAAAACAGGGCATAAATAGAGATGTAAGCATGGCAATGGCACAATGAAAATGGAACAACTCAAAAAGATGTTTAAAAAGAGGGGGAAGAAAAAGTAGCAGTGACTAAATTTGAAATAAGATGCTTCTTTTTAAATGCTTTTTCCTTTAACTAACTACACTGGGTGCAGCATTTTTATTGTTCACTCTTTTGAAATTAAATATTGTTTATAAAGCATCATTGTGCATAGAATAAGGTTTAAAAATAAAATAAATAATATAAAATCAAATCAAATAAAAAGCTGTACACAACTTACAAAATACCTTAACATTTTTGACTTATGAAACCATACATCATTTTAAAGTTACTACATTAAATTAAATTATAAATTAACTTTCTGTCCAATTCAATATTTATGGAAATGACAGCTGAGATCTAAAGATGGTACCAATTTAAAATAAAATACAAAAATCTGGCCACAACGTACAAATTTACAAAATACCTTAAAATGACTTGTGAAATCATGCATTATTTTAAAGTTGCTTCATTAAGGTAAAATGTAAATTAACTTTCTGTCCCCAGCTGTCTTGGTAGATCTTAAATGTGTAGACCGATAATGAGTCTATGACTCAGAATTATATTACACTCTTATAAATAAAGGTCCAAATTGTTTTATTTGCAGTGATGGCATAGAAGGACCATTTTTGGTTCCCCAAAGAACCTTTCAGTGAATAGTTCTTAACAGAACCATTTTTTTCTTAGTGTGAAGAACATTTTAATAATCTGAATTTTTTTTTTTCTCTTTTACTATAAAGAACCCTTTTGTGCAATAGAAAGATTCCATGGATGTTAAAGGATATTCATGGAAACACAGATGCCAATAAAGATCCTTAATTCTTAGGAGTGTATAAAAATCTAACACAATTCTCAAATCCAAGCAAATCACTTTTTATCGGAAATGACAGTTAAGATCAAGAGACATCACTGAAGGTGTGATAGAAAAAAAGCCAGGTCAGTGTAATTATGGATTGTAATGAACATTATCAGACATTATGTGGAGCAATAATTACCAAATCAGGGCTAATTACTTATTGAATGCGATAGGAAGAGTGGATTTGCGAGTCATTTGGCACGCCAGAGATGAAGAACAGCTCATAAATATGATTGATTGGGGACAAACATTTCATAACTTTCTCTTTTTGATGACTTACATTGTTTCCAAGTACAATACTTCCCATATGCAACTGTTTGCAATCAGCAAAACACGGCGATTTACTGGAAAGGAGTCATTTACATTTCTAAAGTATTTATTTAGTCATGAAATGTGTAAATTGAGGAGGATTTCCCTGAATGAAAGGCTGAGCTGTGTCACCGCACACACCTTCTCACAGATGGACACACATACACACACACAGAAAACAGAGCGCAGTCACCCTGTGAACTCCCAGGGGACACTGCAGTGATAATGTGAGCCATTCTACCTGAAGTATCCCAGGGACCTTGTGGGGAGAAATACAGCTCTGGCTTAATGCCTGTGTCTCTCTCTCCCTCCCCTACAAACCAGAGCAGAACAACCAACTATTAATCCTCCTCTTCTTCTGTTAAAATAGCTTTAAGAGGACAAAGCCACAGCAACATAATCAAGGGTTTAGCACCACATCCACAAACAACTTCTGTTCTGCGTGATTCATTCATATGGGCTTATTTAAGGCACTATTAAAAACAGTATTAAAAACAGAATTGAAAAAAAGTTAACATTTAACTGTTTATATTTATAGATTAGTAAATTAAATGTTTATGTATATACAGTAGTTTTTAACATTTACTATAATAATTACAATCAATTATATTACTAATATGGTCACATTTTAATATAACCAATAGGCCTATACATTTTAATATGCTTTCTCAAATACATTTTACTTTCAATTACAGTCTTGCGATAATTTTCTATAATTAATGGTAATTGTAATAAAACAGCAGGTGATGCATAATGTTTTCCTTACTTTCCATAAGTCCTTTATTTAAAACTAAAATTTCTGCATCTCCAAACCGCTTTCCTTTAAACGGGTTCATCCTTTTTGTCAGCGTAAATTGCCCAGAAATGTCAACAGAAACCAAGACCCAACAAAAGAGGACGCGCACTGAAAACACGGGGGTCAGAGCCAAATAACTCCCTGCCAGAAATAAAACAAAATAAAACCACCCCCGTTAACGCACCGGGGCGGAGTGAAAGAGCAGACACAAAAGCCCGAGTTGCGCGGGGAAAAGGGGGACAAATGGTGGAAACGGAGGCTTTTTATTCTCATCAAAGTGTTCAGCCTTCACACCCGGGGAATGTCGGAGATAAGTGATGCGCGCGAGCTGTTTCCCGGCCCAGGAGGCGGCGCACGGTGTCGCTCAGCGAGGCTACCTGGAGAACAGGTCGGGGGAAAATTAATAATTATCATCATCGCTAACACCAACGGGGAGCAATTCATCATCAAGCCCTTTCCAGCGCTATCATGTCGGAGCAGAGCGTGGTGCAGCCAGATACAATTATGCGGCGAGCTGCGGAGTTCTCCACCCGGCGTCTCCCTTATTCTGTGCACATCACACACCAATGCCAACGAAACCCCCGTTCCTGTTATTCTGCTTTTCCCTCGGAGTTTGACGTTCCGCCGCACTGGAAACAAATAGATGAAGAACAGCTCATAAATATGATTGATTGGGGACAAACATTTCATAAGTTTCTCTTTTTGATGACTTACATTGTTTCCAAGTACAATACTTCCCATATGCAACTGTTTGCAATCAGCAAAACACGGCGATTTACTGGAAAGGAGTCATTTACATTTCTAAAGTATTTATTTAGTCATGAAATGTGTAAATTGAGGAGGATTTCCCTGAATGAAAGGCTGAGCTGTGTCACCGCACACACCTTCTCACAGATGGACACACATACACACACACAGAAAACAGAGCGCAGTCACCCTGTGAACTCCCAGGGGACACTGCAGTGATAATGTGAGCCATTCTACCTGAAGTATCCCAGGGACCTTGTGGGGAGAAATACAGCTCTGGCTTAATGCCTGTGTCTCTCTCTCCCTCCCCTACAAACCAGAGCAGAACAACCAACTATTAATCCTCCTCTTCTTCTGTTAAAATAGCTTTAAGAGGACAAAGCCACAGCAACATAATCAAGGGTTTAGCACCACATCCACAAACAACTTCTGTTCTGCGTGATTCATTCATATGGGCTTATTTAAGGCACTATTAAAAACAGTATTAAAAACAGAATTGAAAAAAAGTTAACATTTAACTGTTTATATTTATAGATTAGTAAATTAAATGTTTATGTATATACAGTAGTTTTTAACATTTACTATAATAATTACAATCAATTATATTACTAATATGGTCACATTTTAATATAACCAATAGGCCTATACATTTTAATATGCTTTCTCAAATACATTTTACTTTCAATTACAGTCTTGCGATAATTTTCTATAATTAATGGTAATTGTAATAAAACAGCAGGTGATGCATAATGTTTTCCTTACTTTCCATAAGTCCTTTATTTAAAACTAAAATTTCTGCATCTCCAAACCGCTTTCCTTTAAACGGGTTCATCCTTTTTGTCAGCGTAAATTGCCCAGAAATGTCAACAGAAACCAAGACCCAACAAAAGAGGACGCGCACTGAAAACACGGGGGTCAGAGCCAAATAACTCCCTGCCAGAAATAAAACAAAATAAAACCACCCCCGTTAACGCACCGGGGCGGAGTGAAAGAGCAGACACAAAAGCCCGAGTTGCGCGGGGAAAAGGGGGACAAATGGTGGAAATGGAGGCTTTTTATTCTCATCAAAGTGTTCAGCCTTCACACCCGGGGAATGTCGGAGATAAGTGATGCGCGCGAGCTGTTTCCCGGCCCAGGAGGCGGCGCACGGTGTCGCTCAGCGAGGCTACCTGGAGAACAGGTCGGGGGAAAATTAATAATTATCATCATCGCTAACACCAACGGGGAGCAATTCATCATCAAGCCCTTTCCAGCGCTATCATGTCAGAGCAGAGCGTGGTGCAGCCAGATACAATTATGCGGCGAGCTGCGGAGGAGGGAGAGCTAATGCGCTTTTGATGGGGTTTATTCACGCGTGCGTTATTCTGCTTTTCCCTCGGAGTTTGACGTTCCGCCGCACTGGAAACAAATACACAGGGTTTAATTAGAGGGGAAGGGCATTACTGCAAGAACACTCACAGTCACCTACATTAAGTCAAGTGGAGTATAGAGAGAGGCAGAAATGCTGTAGAAAAGTGGTAGCCTATCATTAGTTAAAACAGAACAAATACAGCCTTTCTTGCTTCTCTTAGAAGATGATTACAACACTTTTTGTCTTGAAAATAACTAAAAATAACTTCATACTATTTCAGGTCATTTGTACAAATAAGTGGCAAAAATTGAGCCTCCCTTTATATTCAAGACTGTTAATGAACAATGGAAAAACCACTAGTTATATGGTGCTATATGCCCTCCATTTACATTTTCTGATCTAAAAATGTATAAAATTAAACTAAAACTAAAATAGATAGTCCAGACAATAAATGTACTATAAAATCTATGACTGGATTAGCCATATTGGCTGTTAAAATCGACAGTGTTGCTTAAACACTGATGCGGTGAGTGGGTTTGTACACTACTGACTCTAGTTTGACACTCTGCTGGAACTAGTGTTATTAAAATAGCCTCACATTATAGTAATTATTAGTCTCCCTCATAGCAAAGTACAATCATTCATGCAACAGAATAATTTATGAGCACATTACAATGCAAAACAACTGTATGCATCATGTACATGAGAATTTGTGTACATGATACATCACACATGTCACTTGGGATGGCAAGGACATGGATAAACTTGTTTCTACAGCCATTGCGAACCACTTTTCCAAAACATAGTATCTTTCTCCCAAAATCTTTGTTTCTTAAACATTTCTTTCAATTATATTTTAGGCCATCCTGTACATACTGTTCTGTTAAAAACAAGTAGCTTTTATCATGCCAATAAAAGTCTTAATGTGGCCACCAGAGAGGCAGCAACAAAAATAGAGAAAGAATTGCACAATTGTTTGTACTCAAACTGCACTTCCCTGCTGATAAACTATCATGCATTTACAGTAACACCTTCTTGATTACTTTGGGGCATTTTTAATTATAATAAAGTAAAAAATAGGCTTGATTAGATTCAGAGCTTGATTAGGCAAGTCACTTTAAATAAATGCATTTGCTAGATTACGATTGCTACTCCTTTACGACAACTACTGGAGGTCAAGAACTAACAAAGAGTAACTTGTATGCACAAAGGAAGTGTAATTGGCATAAAATGAACATTTACTGTACCACACTGATGATCTATACTGAAACTCCACTGACTTGATTTCACCCAATGAGTCTCAGCAGTTTGGGATATCTAAAGATGTCCCATTGTTAACATTCACTGGAAATGTCGAGTCAGTCTCTGAAGTAATCAGAAATGCATGATGAGCGCATTTCAAGATGTCACTGCACTTTTTAACAGAAATAACATGCATGATGCTCACAATGAATCATAACAGATGGATATTGGAAAGGGTGAGTAATACAGTGATGCTGTTAATAACTAACGTTTTATTGCACAACCACCTACACTTTCGTTTAAAAGATTTGTAAATGTTTTTCAAAGACTCTTGGCCAACAAGGCTGCATTTATTTGATAAAAATACACTAAAATCATTAATAATGTGAAATATTACTTTTTTTTTAATGTAATGGCAAAGCTGAATTTTCAGCATCATTACTCCAGTCTTCAGTGTCACATGATCCTTCAGAAATCATTCTAATATGCTGATTTGCTGCTCAAGAAATATTTCTTATTATTATCAACATTAAAATCATGTGCTGCTGCTTATATTTTTGTGGAAACTGATACTTTTTTTTTGCTAGATTCTTGAACAGAAAGTTCAAAAGTACATCAAATGAGCATTAATATGAAATTTAAATATTTAGTAACACTGTAAAGTTGCACCATTTAAACATCCTATCATAACTTCCAATTATACGTTAAGCACATTTTTAAAAGAACTTAATTACTGCTAGTACTTACACTCCTTATAACTAACTTCTACCCATTGCTTTGGCTCCACTGACATTTTACAAATATGGAGAAAACAAGCATTATCCCTCTTTCTTTTCCCCCAGATACTGTATGATCATTACCAGTATTGTTCTTGTCACAGCTTGATGTAACATGAAGTGTCCTTAAGGCAAATCACCACTGACACAAACATTACGCACAACCATCTTCAGATGTGCTTTAACTGCAGTGCACAAGACGTGCCATGAACATTTTATACCTAATATACAAGCCCTAGACCTTCAATGTTAGCTGTATTTTTCAAGCAAACATACTGTCTTGAAAGGAACAGTTCACACAGAAATGGATTTACTCACCCTCATGATGTTCTAAACCTGTATGATGTTATTTTTCAATGAAGCACAAAAGAAGAAACTCTAAAAAATGTTCATGCTACTCTCCTGCCTACAACACAGGCTGTTCAAGATCCAACAAAACCAAAAAACACCACAAAAAATAGTCAAAATGGCCCTTTTAAAGGCAAAAGGCATTGGTTCTCGCATGTGTCAAATGACTTCATTGCACCAGCTCGATTAAGCTGAATCAACAACTGTATTCTACAATGAAGATGAACTTCAGTGACTATTGACACAAAGCAATTTTATTGTTTCAAAGGACATGGAATACTGTTCAAAAGTTTGGGGTTGGTAAGTTTTTTTTATTTTTTTTTTAATGTTTTTGAAATAATTCTCTCATGCTTATCAAGCCTGCATTTATTTGACCAAAAATACAGTAAAAACAGTTATTGTGAAATATTAAAGTTACTGTGAAATATTACAATTTGCATTCGATTAATTATATATTATAATTTAAAAAGAGCTCTTTTCTATTTTAAAATATTTTAAAATGTATTCATGTGACACAAAGCTGAATCTTCAGCATCATTACTCCCGTCTTTAATGTCACATGATCCTTCAGAAATCATTCTTTCATGCTGATTTGCCGCTTAAGAAATATTTCGTATTATTAGGAATGTTGAGCTGCTTAATATTTTTGTTGAAAACTGATATTTTTTCAGGATCTTTAATGAGTAGAAAGTTCAAAGCAACAGCATTTATTTACCGAGTAATTTAATGCAAACATATGTAATTTGTGCATAAGTTTTGTCACATGACCATATTTTGAAAGATCCTATATATACAGCTGCTTGAGATAAGAGGCATAATAAAACGTACATTTTACATTTCTCGCTAAGTAAGCTTATCCATCCACACATGAAATACCGTGCATTCTGAAACAGATCCTGAATTTGAAGTATTATTTCAGTTAGTTTTACTCCATCCTATTTTTAATATTTTTAATAGAAGGGAACTTAAGGCGGCACAGCTTACCCCACTTACTACTACTTTGGCCAAAAGTGAGCTTAATGATACATATTGAATTTATCAAAATGAATCTGATACATTTAGGAGTGACACATTTTTTTCTGGAGGGAGGTGAAAGAGGAAGCAGTAGAGATACTGAGAGAGAGAGTAAGGAGAGACTGTCGTCCCTGTTGACAACGTGAGCCGAGGACCAGTGCAACTGTAAGAGCGAGCGTTATTTGTCTTCCGCCGGCCGAGCACGAGAGCGCAGGGTAGCGCTGTTCATTTAATGCAAGGTTAGGCAGCCTGATGTGATGAATGGACTGTCGGCACGAGAATAAGTCCATGCACTCAATCATGGGGACGACAGCATTTTCCCTCCGTTTTTGGGGTACCTCCATAATTACATGACAAAGCAGTGCAAAATAGGGTGCTGAATCCCATCGATGACTATAAACTGAATTTTCCTCATTACATTCAAGGATATTTAAAAAACTGCAAATTGCTTGTACCTGCCTCCTCTCTAAAAATAGAAGTTTTTAAACGGGGAGGAAATCGGGATGTGCTTTTCCATTACTGGAGATGAGATGATGTTTACAAACCCCATTAAATCCAGAGTAACTCGGAGAGGGGAAGGGAGATAATAATACAGTATTGATTAATCCATAAAAGCTATAACAAAGAAGCAGGAACAATAATGCTGGGACAAAACTGGGAGACAAAAGAAAAATTACACTTTCTACACTTCAGTTGCTTTTTTTTCTCTTTTCACTTGGTCTCTCACCAAGTCTCACTCTTTCACTGACAAACACACACACTCTCTCTCGCTAGAAAATACACCCGACACGAATGGTGAACTAGCATACAATATAGCTAGAAAAAAAGGAACATATTGTCTTGAAAGGAATAGTTCACTTAGAAATGGATTTATTCACCCTCATGTGTGTTCTAAACCTGTATAATGCTATTTTTTTTAAAAAAGCACAAAAAAGAAACTCTCAAGAATGCCCATGCTGCTCTGTTTCCTACAATGTAGGCTGTTCAAGATCCAATAAAACCAAAAAACACTATAAAAATAGTCCAAATTACTCTTTTAAAACCAAAAGGCATTGGTTCTCGCATGTGTCATAAATGACTGCATTGCACCAGCTTGATTAAGCTGAATCGACAACTGTATTTTTCAAATGATGTATATTAAAAAGATGAATTTCAGTGACTATTGACAAAAAGAGAAATATATAGCCTACTTTGAATATATACTACCATTCAAAAAGTTAGGTGTTTATAAGATTTTTTTAAAGAAGTTTCTTATGCTCTCCAAGGCTGCATTTACTTGATCAAGCTATATAATCTACTTTTTTGGAAGTTTTATGTTTTTTTTGTTTTTGTTTTTGTTCTTTTTGGAGCTTGACAGACATGACAACAATGAAAAGTTCCTGAAACGGAGCTTGACATTTCAAAAATTTCACAAGGGTGAGTAAATAATGACTTTTGTCTTACATCTTCCTTTAATAACCTGACATGCGGCTGAATTTAGGCCATGAAATAAAGTAAACCTTTCACTGCCTGTCTTTACCTTCACCTGTAAGAAAACTTGTCTGTCCATCAAACCAGACTGATGTGTGAGCTCCCTGACACATCCCATCCAATCAAATGGCCAATCCATCTTCCCACCCCTAATTAATCTTCACACCTGACAACCTTGATTAGCTCTGAAGATTGAAGTGTGTGTAAGACAGGTAATAATCACAGTTTGTTGGTAAATGTGTGTTTGTGTTAGAAGTTGGATCTACTCACTGTACAGAAGGTGCTGGCCGTTATCTTCAGACTGAAGTCTACAGTGAACTCCAGCTCAGACACCGTGACAGAGCCACAGTCAATAGTCTTTAGAAAGGGACACACAGACACACACACAAAACTTTTTCAAACATTCTAATGTAGCTGAATAAAAGGTTGGGAGCGGTAGAGTTCACAAAATTACATTTGTTTCAAAAAAACATTATGGCCATCCCTTTCCATTTTATATAATTATGAAACCCTACTATGTTTACTGTTAATAACTTTTTGTATTATAGTGGTTCAACTTCAAGGAACAGTTCACCCAAAAATGAAAATTTGCTGAAAATGTACTCACCCTCAAGCCATCCTAGATGAGTTTGTTTCTTTATTGGAACAGATTTGAACAAATGTAGCATTACATACTTGCTCACTAATGGATCGTCTGCAGTGAATGGGTGCCGTCAGAATGAGAGTCCAAACAGATCACAACTCCAGCCCATCAATTAGCATTGTGAAGTGAAAAGCTGCATGTTTGCAATAAATCCAAAATCATTCCAAAATTGATAATAATGCTTCCTCCAGTGAAAGTGTCCATCCCCTTTGTCTGCTTAAATCAAAATCCACCAATATAGCTGTTTAGAACTGGTTTGGACTGTTTTCTCATCGCATTTTGGATGGCCGGAGGGTGAGTAAATTTTAGCAATTTTTAATTTTATTTTTGGGTGAACTATTCCTTATAGCGAATGAATGTGAACACAACAAACAAGGTAAAGACTGATTTTTCAGGGTTTCTTAGACAGTTAAACCTTGATGTAAATTTTAGACATTCATTTTTTAATTAATATTAAATTTAAAATTATTACATGTATATCTGCATGATAAAATGATTAAAAAAACTTTAAATATAATAAAGCAGTGAATGTGGCAAGTTTAAGAGGACGATGAGTCAGTAAACATTGTAAGAGAATTCCACGCTAGAGTGTGTTCATTTAATGGAACTCTGACCACCGTTAAATGGCGTTATTGGGGTGGGTCAGCGAGATAATGGAAGTAAGATGTGCAATGTTTCTGCACAGACAGGAAAAGATTGATTTGTGCATTGAATTTTCATTACTGCTTATGTCTGAACCATTTATGATCAAGGTCAGGGAATATAATGAAATTCAGTTCCCAAGGTTGAACATATGGGTAAAAATGTGTCAATTTTTCTGATAAGAAAAGGTATTCTACAAATTAAAGAAATCAGCAAAAAATTTACAATTGTGGTCTGTCTAGTCAAAAAAAAAACATGTACAGTATCTACTGTTTAATCACATAACCTAATGCTAGCATACAGTAGCTTTCTTGGAAACATAAAATATCAGATTGATTTGTGACATCTTCCTCTTAAATATTTTTTGAAACAAAACTTTTGTAAGATAGTGATATGCATGACACTAAAGCTGGTATAAGGAAAAACTCCATTAAGCAGCATTAAACAAACACAGCATTAAGCATATGTGTGTGTGTTTGTAACCAAGGCCATGGCGGTGGTAAGTAATGAAGTTTACTAAAGAGGACGTTAAACAAGGATTAGAATAATCAATCAGCCATTCTGTCACAGACGGTCTCTGAGGCTCTCACGTCTCTCGCTCACTCACGATCTGTCACTCTCTTCATCTTCTGCCTCGATCCTACCTACATTCCTTCCTCTCCTCCCTCCATCTCAAAACAAGGCCACAAACACAGGAAATTGGCTTTCTGTCCAGCCCAGACTCAATTAATTAGGGATTCAGGTGATCTAATGATTTGCACCAAATCCAATAAGACACAAACCATTATATAGTTAAAAAGAGGGGATTAGTAACAAGATTAGTCAAATGTGTAGGTATAGTTCACCCAAACATGAGATCATGGTATAAATCATCATCCACTTTTGTTTTATGAAACAGAGCAGCTTGGACATTTTCCAGAAACTCCTTGTTGGTGTTCAATGTAAATTCAGAAAGGTTTCAAATAACATAAGGATCAGTAAATTATGACAATTTTCATTTTTGGGTAAACTATCATTTTAATATCTAGAATTGAGATACTCTACCATTCAACAGTTTGGGCTCGGTAAGTTTATTTATTTATTTATTTTTTACGTTTTTCAAAAAAACTTCTATTTTGCTCACCAAGGCTGCATTTATTTGATCAAAAATACTGTAAAAGCAGTAATATTGTGAAATATTATTACAATTTAAAATAACTGTTTTTTATTTTGATATATTTTAAAATGTAATTTATTCCTGTAATGCAAAGCTGTGTTTCCAGCATTGCTCCAGCCTTCAGCATCTCATGATCCTTCAGAAATCATTTTAACATGCTAATTTGGTGCTCAAGGGACATTTGTTTTTATCAATATTATAGGAAAAAATTGTCAAGCTTAATATTTTTTGTGGAAGAGATACATTTTAATTTATTTTGGGTTTTTTTGCATTGACAATTTTTTGCATTGACACACTATTTTCCTATTTGATACTGTAAAGCTGCTTTGACACAATCTGTATTGTTAAAAGCGCTATATAAATAACGGTGACTTGACTCCAGATTCTTTAATGACTAGAAAGTTCAAAAGAACAGCATTTGTTTTAAATAGAAATAATAAATGTATTTAATGTCACAATTTAATGCTTCCTTGTGAATAAAAGTATTACATTTTTTTTTTTTAAACAGATCCCAAACTTTTGAACAGTAGTGTATGGAGCCCTACTCATCTAGACTACTGTGCTGTGAAATTATTTTAAATAAATATACATTTACCATGGTTTTATCCAATTCGATTTGAGGAACATCACAAGCACAAAAGACTTGAATCTTGATAGATGGCACACTCCATCGCTCCCCAAGGGGACATTCAGAATTAACTAATCAGTTCACTGATAATTCCCTTCAGACCTTTCTAGAAAAACCCTACTACGGTCTCTCCTCTCACCTTAACCACTGCAGGCTTTGAAATGACCGTCTCAGGCTTCAACATCTCCACTGCTGCCTCTGGTATCACAGCCTTCTTCATACACCTCATCTTGAAGCCATACACATCGTCCCAGAATGCAATGCGGTCACTGTGTTTCTGAGTGTCCCCCACCGCCGCCAGGCTGATATTGCAGCGGTCTGGATAGACTGAGAAGAAAGATGATACATGAAAATGAGTAAAAGACATAAACTGCACAGCTTACACATGATATATGTACAAAGTCAAACGAAGCCCTCATGAGTCAATACTTCACATGACAAGAACATTATTCATTTAACAGACACTTTCTTATCCAAAGTGACTCGCGGTACATATTTTACTACAGTCATCCAGAATTGAGCTCCTTAATCGCACCTTCTGGGGTTTGAACCCACAACCTTTGGCTTACCGGTCCACAACTTCAACCACTAAGCCATGTCACATCCATTAAAAGATTTATGTGCAGCTTTTCGGATCTCTGGTGCAGTGGTTTCGCTCATATGATCTAGACATATCTGGGCCATACTGCTCCCAGGGATGCTGGTTCGAGTCCATTAAACTCGAAATCACTCCAATTAAATGTCCTACATTTGTAAACTTTGACTGCATATTAACTTGTTGTCATTAAATATACCAGCTCTGAATGTTTGAACAAACTCACTGGCATGAATCAAAGAAGGAAAAGCTTCCAAAACTATATGGAAACAGCAGTCTGAATGCACCACAGTTATGACAAGGCATAAGGAAGATTAATGCAATAATCAAAACACTTTACAAACAAGTACAATTTAACAGTAAAAAGACCATTTCAATTAAAGCTGAATCAGGATAACATAACTAAAAATATGACTTGTTTTTACAAAAATTGTGGTTTTATGTAATTGAAAGCTAAAGCATAACAGACGGCTGGTCACTGTGTGGGCGTATTAGACCTCATCCTTTACACAAATGTGCAATAATGAGCACATCTATCATGAAATGGTAAACCACAGCCTTGACGGTCTCTTTCAGTAATGTTTCAGTCGTTTCCAGCACTCGTAAATGTCCCTGTGTGATAATGGTAATGGTTACCATGCACATGCTTCTGGCAAAAAAATAATCTAAATTCAGCTGATGGTCATAATCGTAAAAACTCTGCATTCATCAGTTCTTAATGTCTGTTGCGTTTGGCCATCATACACAAACTCAAAGCTGCTGTGCATTTATTTCACATTCCACGAGAAAGGAGACGCAGACTTCTATCCGTATTAGACAGAACTGTTAACGACGACAGCGAACAAGAGGGAGAATGTGAGCACTGTGTGCTCAGACGCTGCCGTTCTGAGCGCCGTCAAAATAAAAGTCCCGCCTCAAAAGCATCGGCCAAACAGGAAAATATCGGTCTTGGCGATATATATCGGTCGACCACTAGTTTAGACGCGCACTAGAGGCAGTTTAGCCATTTTGAGTGGAAGCAGAAACACGCTGTTTTTCGGCCCTGTCTCTCTAAATGCAAATGAGCTGCTGCTCCCCGCCTCCTTTTCCAGAATTGAGCTGCGTCATTACAGCTCGCACCTGCTAAAAACATCTGTTTTGGTTCTGATTATCATGTTTATCGTGCTGAAATCATGCGTAACCATACGATTGTCTCCTCTGAGGCTGGGACTCTAAATAGTGTTTTGTGCTCGTCTGTGCAGCCAAAGACAGAACAGTTAGCATGTTTTGCTCAAACTTTCGCCATGGCATTATAACTGGTACACCATTGACGCTTGCGAAATCAAAATGACAGCGCTGTGGGTGGAAACTTACAGATTAAGGGGCGGTAATATTATAATGAGATCCCTTTGCCACGTCACCAAGGGAGCGAAATCAGACGCGCTCGTTTTCTCAGATGCTTGCAGAAAAAGGCTTACCAAAACAAAGTTACTGGGTTAACCTTTTTCACGTTTCCTTGGTTGGTAGATGCACCGGGGACATGATTATAGCACTTAAAACCTGGAAAAGTCAGATTTTCATGATATGCCACCTTTAATAAAAAAAGTATAAAAAAATTAACTAAAAAAAATATAAATATGAATTTAATTTTGAGTGAAACATTTTAAAGTGACTTGCCTGGTTAAACAAAGCAAAAAATAATAAAGTAATATTTTGTAAAGAAATTAATACTTATTAATACTTTTATTCAGTAATGGATGCACAAAATAGACCAAAGTGACAGTAATGACTTTTACTTTTTTAAATCTATTTCAAATAAATGCTGTTCTTTTGAACTTTTTTATTTGTTAAAGAATGCTAAAAAGACATTTTCACAAAAATATTGTGAAAAAAAAACTTTTTTCAACATTTATAATGATCTGAAATGTTTCTTAAGCAGTAAATCAGCATATTAGAATGATTTCTGAATGATCATGTGACAGTGAAGACTGGAGTAATCATGCTGAAAATTCCGCTTTGCATCACAGGAATAAATTACATTTTTAATTCTATTAAAATTGAAAACAGTTATTTTAAATTATAATAATATTTAGCAATATTACTGTTTTTACTGTATTTTTGATCAAAGAAATGCAGCCTCGGTGATCACATTTTATGTTTCACAAACAAAAAATTATAATGATTAAAAGAATCATGAATGGTATTGTGAAATGTAATATTTTATAATAATATTATATTTTATATCTGATGATATTACATAATAGAACACAGACAAGGAAAACTTTCTTTCTTGTAATTAGATGTTATATGTTCAGCAGTGAGACCTATACAAAACCAAAACAGCCATTTCAAATCAGACAGTACCATTAACTCTGTCCAAGACAAGCTCCAAGAGACAGAAATCCATGATGGACTATATCTCACCAACTTTGTCTGACCTTTAATCAAGGGTTAAAGGTGCACATTCACTCTCGCACACCATAATAAAGTGTGTGCCATCAAAATCTCGTCTCCCATGTGACAGGATCGTGACTGGCGAGTTATAACCCTCAGCCTGTTCCTTAAAGCCTTCGCTGTGACCCTGCGAGTGTCACGTAGGGTGAAAAACCACACACACCTGGAGTGGATTTGTCACCTCATTTTCTCTGATTAGTAGAGCTATGAGTGATTGTCTTGGGAGACGCAGGTAAGCGCTGATTGGGTGCTACACGGGACTGTCCCGCACCTGAGCGGGGAGCGGAGGCTAGAGAGAGAGAGAAGAGGGATGAGGGGGAGGCAGTGTCCCAAGATTCATAGCTTTGACATCTGCGTCCTTCTCGACTCGGTGCTCATGGCCCGTTTGTCAAGCACCCCCCTCCGGTTTCTCTTGAGGGCAGCAGTGAAGAAGAGGGTAGTGGGAACAGGGGGTGGAAATAAAAGCATCCAGTTATGAGAGAGCGAAAGAGCAGGCCACGTTTCGGGATGAAGAGAAAGGTTAATAATATGAGGTATAAAGGAGAGATGAAAGAGAGAGGGAGAAACGAGGTTATAGTGGCAGGGGTAAGTAATGTTGATCTGACACAGTGCAGAGCTGCCACATGATGGGCCAGTATATCAATCTGCTTCACACCAGGTATACATGGCTGCCGGCTTTCCGACTGAGCGGAAAAATAGAAACGTGCTGCCTCACTGGACGAGACAGTGCTGTTCAGCCTGTGCCTCTCAGTTTCTGGCTTTCCTAGCAGATATATGGATTTAAAATGTTCAACATTTCTTTTCCTGGAAAAGTGTGGATGGCTCATCCTACATGCAACACATTTTTTGAGCAATAAAATGACAATGTACCTTCCCCTAATACAACATGCATGTTTTTTTTTTTCCTGCTTAAATAGAAAACATGGTAACACAGGTACAAAAAGTGGCCTCGTAGCAATATCTTGTAGTGCAGCTGACTATTTTTTTTTAATAAGTGGCAATAGTTTTGAAAAAAATGTAAATTAAATACAATACTGTTATTAATAAAAATTACATTTAAAATTATATTATATAGAAATAATCGAAATATTCGCCATCACAGGGATAAGTTACATAACACAATTTAAAATAGCTGTTTTCCATTTTAATTCTTTTTTAAATGTTACAATACTAGTGTTTTACTGTATTTTGGTCTGTCTATCTATCTATCAATCTAGACAGTAAAGAGTCAAGAGTTAATGATAAATTTTATATTTAAAATATTATTAAATAAAATATTGTTATCAATAAAAAATATATTTACATACAATATCTATTATATTGAAATAATGTTTTTTTAATATGTAAAACTACCCAGTGATATAGTACAGTGTGGTCTGATTCACAAATTAATGACTACTAGTGGTGTAACGATTCACTCGTTTTCCCGATGCATCGATTACAAACCCTGACGATGCAATGCATTGATCTTGAAACATGGATTTTTTAATCGTGAATCGACGATTTCGGACAGTAATCAATTTAAAACGCTAAGAATCGAATGAATCACGATTTCTATAGTGATGCAGGGCCGTGCACAGACCTTTTGAGGGGCATGTGCTGAAACTGAAAAAGCCCCCCCCTTAATGACAAATGAAATAACACAAATTAATAGTCTCAAAAGCTTTAGATTTATTCACTATTAATAACAGCCATATATATACGTATATATATATATATATA